>NW_010177599.1:1506-21457 GCF_000695765.1 Mesitornis unicolor
CCTGCTGAAGGTCACTTTACAGGTTGTTAAAATCCAGACATAATTAAACACTTCCAGACCATAAAAACATCCCACTCCAGAGAGCTGTCTATCTTTTATCCTGGACCTACCTGTTAACAAACCCTATAGCATAATTCTCGTTTCCTACAGAGTTCCCACTAAAAAAAAACCATGAAGCTGGCACTACTTCTATCCGGATCTTTGAAAGTCATAAAAGGAAAAGGAGACAAGGACTTTGGTTTTGTCCACGAGTAACAGATGCCAGGAATGAAGGGTGGGGTTTAGCTGGCCACAACAGCTACTGGGAAGGCAACTGCTGCCAGCAAACATTGCTTTTGCTTCCAATGGCTCAAGTGCAGCTCTTGGATGCAGAGCACAGCCAGGGTCCTACTAAAAAAAGTGGTATTTCCTCATCTATTTCTCTATTGTCTCCATTTACTCACACCCCTCCTACTACACTTTCCCCTGAGGCTGACCCCAGCTTCAGATATTAGGATCTCTTGCTCTTGTGAAAGCAGATGATCCCAGGGCTTTTGTACAGACTCTAGGTTTGGAGACGCATGCAAGGGATTCTCCCTTTGCACAGACAGCAAAAGAAAGATTATGGCATCCCCTCGCCCAGCAGTCATCTTTTAAACTGGAATTACAGTCACAGTGCCCTTGTTTCACCAGGCATGTAACCAAAGTTTAAAATACAAAGCCATCTGCTGTTGGTGTTCCTATATGGCTTTCTTCTACTTTCAAAAACGTCTAAAGCTACATGATGTCCAATCTATTTAAACATCCTAGCAAAATCATATACGCAACTTTCCCTTTTTAACTTGTTCATTTGGTTCACGTAACCAAAAACTTCACCACCACCAATGACAAATTCAGTTTTTCCACACCTTTTTCACCAGCAGATAACAACAGAAGTGTCTGCTATGCTTACTTGCTTTTTCTTCAGTTTAAGGATTTGCTGTTCAACTTTTGCAATTTCACGATCTACACGGTCCATGCTCTGTATCAATTCTTCCTTTGACAGCTTTGAGGGTGAAGCATTTTGGTCCTCCCCACAAGGCTGACCAGAAATTGGAGAAGATGGTCCCTCATGCTTTCCTCCAAAAGCTGGGTCCTTTCATGGGATCAGAAGGTGAGGGAGAAGGTTGAGAGAAATCAGTCATATTGATAACATGCAAATGAGCGTTCAGTAACCAAACCAGCATGCATGAACTAAAAAGAATTTCCAGTTATTTATCTCTGTTGAGGTGCTACCTAAGTTAAAGTTTAATATTTCAGTCTGTTAATGCTCTAAATATTTTAGAATTAACTGATAGCCCATTTATGATACTGCAATTCAGTTTCTCCAACCCCCTTTAATCTTATCTTGGCTGTGCAACACAGCAAATTACTAAGAAAACACAAGCTATCAGAATTGTACTTTTTATCATGTAAATAAACCAGCTGTGAAGTAAGAATGGTAGAGAGAAGGCAAGATAAGTAATCAACTTTTAAAAAATCTGGCGCTTATTAGCTTTTGAATCCATGTGGTGAAATTTGTCTTTAAAATGATCCCAGTTTAGAAACTTAAGCACTCACCTTAAGAAATCACACCATTACACACCACCTTTTGGTGTGTGAGGCTGTGTGCTTGTGTGCGTGCATGAGAGAAGGTATTAAATATTCATTTACAAGACATTTGTCTGGTCTATACAAACTGCTCTAATCAGTATTCACTATCTACAATAGAAAATATCCACACCAAACTAGATTGCCCTGGATTTACCCAAAATGAGACAGTGAGAAGTATAATTAGTGTTATGTAAACAAACAGATTCAATTAAAATGCTTAAAAGGGAGAGAGGGCAGAGGGAAGTACTTTGACCATTCAGTACAAATATTAATTACAGAAAAAAATGGACTGGCATGCATTTGCCAGCAGCTTTCAACTGAAAAGCAGAAATATTTCATGTACTATAATAATTCTGCAACTAAAGTTTTAATGACCTAAGAGTGCAGTGGGAACTCGGAACTCCAGTTTCTTCATTGTGTTTGAGGCAGATTTATCTTCTTGTTCTTTTTATAAACGAGTAACACTGACTCATGACCACAGTTTGTAACGTGTAAAATTAAATTTCTGAGATTAAAGAATGAACCTAAATAAATAATAAAAAAAACCTAACATAAAAAAAGAATTGTTAGCTCACCACGACATAGGAAGTTACACCTTCAGCGTCTTAAGAGAAAATGGTTTTACCTTCTTAATATCCGCAGATCTCAACCCTTCCTGCAGAGGATGTACTAAAGGCAAGACAGTAGCTGCACTGACACGCTGAAAATGGGAATCAGAGACTTGCTCCAGACGTGGTCGTTTGGATTCCAGTGAGTCATGATCTGTCTGAGATGGACCTGGATGAAATTGCTGTTCATATCCAGTTCTCCTTTCTTGAGGCCTAATATACAGATGAGATAAACTATTAAAATATACATTTTCCATACAGGCAAACTATCTGGTGTTTCTCAACCCTTTTCAAATATACAGGAGATGCAATTTAGTGAAGCTCTGTCTAAACAGTAAGGCAGACAAATGTTATTAAGCAAGATCTTCAAAAAATATAACAAAATCCATTGGAAAAGAGAAAGGTAACTTGAATCTTAAAAGACACTGTTTAAATGCCTGCCTATCTTTACAAACCCTTAAAGAAACTTACCACTGCTACAACGATATGTTCAAAATAAAGTTCTGATTCAAATTATAAACAAACAAAAAATAATCCATGAGATCAATATAGCACTATAGTCCACTGAACACAGACAGCCACAACAGCTCCATCATTTCATATTTCACAGTCAAATAACTTCTAAATTTACACAGAATGCTTGAAATGAGCCATGAGTCTATTTGGAACTTGATCTCTACTAAAATGCTACTGTACGACAGAAACAGTCATTGATTCAATCCGTGAGTCATTTAAAAACTTCTCAGAAAAATGCAAGAGAACAGAATCACTCGTCTCTTTGCTAAGGTGCACAAGATGCCCATAAAAGAACCTCGTATGCTTTAACACCTTCCCATGAAGTGCCACTGAAGGGAACAGTAGTTTCCTGTCTTTTGCCAGAACTTCCGGACAAGCTTTTACAAATTTACAACACAGAGGAGGGATTTACTTTTGCTATAAACTAAAGCTATGAGAACTCTAAAAGTTACTATAATTTTCAGCACTAAAGCAGAGCCTTACTGACATTTTGGTGACACAAAAGGAAGACAATATGCAAGCCCCAGATTTCACTATCATCCAGTTATTTCTGGGAACACTGTAATGAGATTTTAAGCTAGAGCAGTATTTATGTAACATTCATCACTGGTATTTGTTCAGAACCAGATAACTCAGTTATAGCCAAAATAAACTGCTAGCAGTAATCCAGCATAAGAAGTTGCTCCTAGCAGATACACTTACTAAGAGTCCAAGAAGAAAGAAAACAGAAGTTGTTACAAACAGTAACGCTTACAATTGTACGTCAGCATACTAATACGCTAAAGAATCGAGGTGTATAAATCATAGTAACTTCCTCCCTAAACAGAAGCATGTTCTTGCTAGTTTACTACAATCCAGTTAATCTTATCCTGATCTGTAGTGGGTTTTTAATGTCTAACTTTGGTTTTCAAAGTACATCCAATATTCTTCAGGGATATACTCTAAGAAATACTTAACACAGTCTAAAAACTTTCACGAACCTATCAACCTTAAAGTAGTATTAACGTATATCTGAACATTCATCAATATCCACCGTGAAGTAACCTATTTTACTGAGAAGGAAGATACTACCAATGTGAAATTACACTGTAGTCGTCCACTATACTTGTCCTCAGTTAACCTACTGGACCCCAGATCAGCTGCATCTATTTACACAGCCACAGCAGTGGTATTTGAGACTGACAAAACGGGTGTTTGGAACAAACGATACGAAGCTGTCAAGTGTCTTGTCAAAAGTAGCACACACTTTGATTTAGTCCTCTGTGCCTACAAGTCCATTTTGTGCCACGTTTCAGTGGTTTATAAATACTCAAATACCCAGTTAGCTCTGTTGTTTCTTACTTGTACAGCCACACAGACACCATCTGTTGAATAAGCAAGCCTAGTCATGACAGGTAATATTCACACTGTAACCGTTCTTGCACTTGGTGCTTCTACTCAGCAAGATTAAATTATCCAAAGTTATAAACTTCACACACTTTTAGCCTAAGCAGCATTAAAAAGTTTGCAATGTGCACTTGGATTCTCAGAAGCTTACTGGCAGCACGGCTAGGAGAAGTGTGGGACAAGCGAAGCAGACTGTCACTTCCCGTCTGTGAAACCAACACCTTAGTTAAGCCAAAGGGAGAGAGGAATTACACAACAGCTACAACACTGAAACGCAGCAGACGGACACGTTACAGCAATGGAGCACCGACTAAAGAAGCACTCAGGCGAAAACCGTGAAACTCGGAAACCTTTTTTACTCCAAAGTTAAAACTTTACAGAAAGCACAGACTCAGAGAAGGTTCCTGTTCGCAGACTTCAAAAGCAGTATCCTCACCTGTCAGAGCCTGGGTGGAATTCAGAAAGCAAGGACGGCCTGCGCCGGAGCTGCTGCTGCTGTTGCTGCTGCTGCTGCAAGAGCTGAGTTGCTTGACTGACTTCCAGGTGAGACGAACGGTAATCGGGAACTGCAAACTCCTAAAGGAAACAGGCTTACGATGTCAGCAAGAACAAAGGTGCAGAAGACACATCAAAAGTGTTTGGTGTCATGATCAGATCGAGACCAGATCACCAAAGCCTTATTTCAGCTCAAAATATAAAGTTTGTAAATGGCAGTTCTGAGTTTTAACTGAACTTCAAAGAGACTAAATATTTATGCTAAGAACTCCACTTAGCTTATTAACAACTTCTAACAAAACACAAATGAGTCAGCAGCAGAATATCCTTTTAAAAAAATCCTTTAAAATCAATTTTGCACATCCAACTATGAAGTGATGAACCGAGAATATATTTCAGCAACCCTGAGGCAACTCCTTCTGTTATCACTTCAAGCCATTTTATGTCAGACACTATTAATTAGGACTAAGAGTTAGACAAGACATCTTCTGACTGATATAATTTATAATTAAAGTGAGGTACAAGACATTTTATTTGTACATAAGAGTCTTCAATCTCTTTCTTTTAAAAATCGTATACAGCTGGCACTAACTAAAGAGAAGGTCTACAAGACACACAGTAGGTCACTACCCATGACATTTAGTTATTACAAATTATCTAAAAATAAATACAGAGGAAGCCAGAAAGCTTCAATTCTTGAAATTCCTTTTGCAAACAAGTAAGTAGAAAAAAACATCTGAGGTATCTGCAGCAGGAGGAGAATTTCATTAAAACAAGGAAATCTTGAGCAGTTCTAAAGCCAACAGCTCCTGCCACAGAGAGCACAGGATGGCACAGAAAAGGCTTGGCAGAAATGAGCAAGTAGGAGATCATTAGAAACCCATTCCCCTAATCCTGGCTAGAGGAACACAGCAAGCTGCAAGTGCTAGTACAACCGCTGCAGAAAAAAATTCTATGTGTAACACTGGCTTTTACATTTCAGATACACATTTTCCACCTCGCACACAGATTTTGTCAAGCACGTTTGGCTTACAGGGAATCCAGCCCAATACTCATCACATAGAAGGAAAGATGACTGCGGGTTCACTTCTTCTGCTTCTGGGCCTAATAGGAGATTAATTCCCCATAAAAATTTAGTACCCACAAATGCCCCAAGAGCCCAGCTTCTAAAGGATTTGTTACACCCAGAACATTGCTCTCATATGAAATGCACACTGGCTGTAGACAGGTTATCTGCATATTCTTCAAAAATTATTGCTATCAGTGCATACAAACTCAGACACACTTAGGTGGCCAAATTTAGTATGATGACTTATAAATTAAAGCAAAACTACAGCAAAAGTTTATCAACACAATCCCTACTGAATTTATTCAAATTACGAGAAACCAAAGATAAAACCAGGAAGTTTATATTCATTTCCCATTATAAAGATATAGAATTATAAAACACAGCTTTCTGTCAAAAAAGTCAAGTGAAAAAGCAGATACATATATAATCCTGGAAAAGCAAAATGCAATGCTTTCAGCAAAAAAAAACGAGGGCGAAACAAAAAACCCAAACCACTCCACAGCTCTTTACCTAAGCAAAACCGGCAGCAGTTCTCAGCAGGCAAAACAATACCTTTGCCACTTTGACCATTTCTTTATATTTGATTTTTCAACATTAAAAAAGGAGAGGAAGTAAGAATCAAAAGCACTAAATCTACTGAGGAGGTAAGATTCTCAATGCACGGACTTTAAGAGAGGCCAATTTCTAAACAAGTGGTTTGCCAGTCTGAGTATATCCACAAATGTTAAATAATAGGAAACACTGACAAGCTGGAAGATTTTATTTAGGATACCTTCACAGTTTTATAGAGCACTTTTAAATACTTGTCTACATTCAAAAAGGGGGCGGGGGGAATACAGACAAAAACTTACAAAAGCCAAAATTGCAGTCAATGGTAGTCAGGTATTTTGGGGGATTGGACTGGATGATCTTTTGAGGTCCCTTCCAATCCCTAACGTTCTGTGATTCTGTGATTTTAATAATTTCGGCTACAGGATTGCAGGAAGGCATAATTCAACACGTAATTAAATCCTTTAAGTTTAGTAAAACAGAAGGAATGAATGAGCAGTACATGGCTACAGATTATAACTTCCCAGAAGCTACATGATGGTCAGACTCTCATTCAAAGACACAAAACACTTGAGTAAGTAGACTCTTTGCCTTAATGCAAAACACGAACTCTAAAGGCATATACATTGTTACAGAGATTCACTCAGTCAGTTTTAACAGTGTCTGCAACTCGACTGTTTTCAAACGTGAATGACCTATTACATTGGTAAAATAAAATAAAAAAATAAATAATAAAATAAAGTATAAAGTATCATTAAATAGCCCATTTGATAGAGCAAACACCCCAAATACACTGTTGCTAAACTGGCAGCCCTGGTGTCTCCTTACCTGCTGGTGCCGGGTGCTGGGGAAGGTGTACTGGACAGAGTGAGTGGGGTAGCGACTCTGTTCTGTGCTGAATGCTCCTTGGTTAGGAGGGTAGCCTGAACTTGACATTATCAGAGGAGAAGTCTTCCCAAAGCTGTGAGATCAAGACCAGCAAGCAATCATGTTTCTAGGAAACCGCCTAAAGGAAAAAAGATCACTGATAAGCACTGAAGTACCAGATGTACTCACAATACATTACAGCCATAGTCACCTAACCAAAACAACCATTACCAGTAAAAGCTTTTTCCTGATGTATTTATTTAACAGGTTACTCTAGTTTGAAATACGTTAACGGGTCTTAAATGGGCTCAAAATGAGACGTGTCAGCATTGTCTACACAAAGATCTGAGGATTATATTGTCAGAATACATAATTTTACCAGTTACCAGTTGAATTAGGAGAATTTTAAAATAAAAGTAGGTCACTTTAAATAGATGTTTAAGAGGTTATAATAGTGAAATTCACTTTAGTTTCTTCTACAGAGTTTTTGGGTTCTATGAACTGTTTCTTACTTTCAGATTCAGGTAGTCTTAGGGCTGCTTTACTCAATGCCACCTACAGTTCATTAAAGCCCAGTGAAATAGTCAGGCTCTAAAATACTATCACCATCTAACAGCAGTTTTACAGAAGTAGTAAAAAAGGAAGTCACAAAGCAAAGAAACCCACCAAAACAACACAATTTCAACTGCCAGCATAGTTTACAGGATGCCAGAAACTGAATATACTATGAAGCCTTAAAACAATCCTGCTTAGTTGACATTTGATGACTACTTTGTCTCTGTTGTATTCTCCAGCTATAGATTAACAGCAAACACAAACGCACACTGATCTGAGGAAGGCTTTAAAGACTGAAAAAAATCCAGACAAATTCACTAACAAAGCCCAAGCACCTATGAAGCTGTGCGTAGTTTCAGCTGCCAAAGATCAGAAGACTTAGATTAAGCACTACGCCCATCAGTGGTTTGAGCAGATAAATTATGTCTCTAACCAAAAGAGCAGGGCATATATACTTTTAAAACACAAGATATTCCTCTCTGAGAGCTCAAAACATGTAATTCTTGGAACCTATGTATTAAATACAGAATTCTATCAGATCTGTAGCAAATTCTCAACCTCTGGTCCAGAGCCTAGCAGACATATCAGACCTTCAAATAAAGTGATTGTTGATCCCTGCCTAGATGGCTTCATTTCAAAGTACATTAATCCTCAGCCTTTCACAAACATCACATGTAAAGTTATACTTCTGAACTGCATTTTCCACTAGCACTCAACAGACAAAATGAGTTCAAGAAAGGATCAGACACAGCAAGCTACACAAACAGATCTTAACGTTTATTTGACATATTTTATCATTCCTGTTCTGGTTAGAGTGTTAGAGTGTTCTCCCCACCTCTCCATCAAAGAAAGTTTTCCATGTTGGACTATCAGAATAATAATGCAAATTTCTATTTACCTCTTAAACCTAACTTTCAGATATGAAAACCTACAGTTTCTCTTTCAAAGCAATAGTACAGATCACTAGTTGTATGCTTTATAGTATCTATAATTCATATCCAAGTGACAAGTTATAACACAGAATTCTTCACCATTAACATTTATTACACTTCATCATTCATACTGCATTCATTAGAGTACATCTTTACCAACTATATGATAGTCTAATAGGTCTGAGTCATATGCTTTCCATTTAATCAAGAAACAGTGTCAGAAAGCAAGTTTCAGCTGATATACATTGTGATAGCCGCAAGCTATAGCACCTGAACACTCAAATATATTCCTAAGGCCAAGTTACAGCAAAAAGAAAACCTTTGATTTTTCTCTCTCAACTTCTGTGAAAGTCTATGTACAACTATGGCACACAGCTAACTGTCAGCTCAATCAGATGTTTACTCATGTGCTAACTACTCCCATCGCAGGCTGGTGAACCTTTATTATTAAATTAATAACTGGCTCCACGGTAGAAAGATGTTCAAACAATTAAAAACTGCAAAAGTTTGATGAACTGCTGATGCCCTAACTTGTGCTACCTCACCAGCTTTCTGTCTTCATATGCAGTCTTCGTAAATACGCACAAGATGGTTTTTTATACATATGTATGTCTAATTCATTCGGTCTAATGGTCTTCCTACTGAGAACTGCAGGTATGATCACGTTTGTAGCACCATAATAAAATGTTTAAAAGTGAAACAAAGAAAAACCGCCAACAGAGGAAGACAAGAGAAAGAGCTTACAGGTTATAATCATGGTCAGTAACAGAGGTGGGAAATGAAGAGAGGAAAAAAAGAAAAAGAAATTATCAGTGGTGGGGGTGCATTCTCCTTCCCTGAGGGAACCATCACAGCAACAGGAAGAGACAGGAGCAGTAACAGTAGAGGAAAATACATGGTTACATATTGGCAATTAAAAGGTGGGGAGGGAAGTAAAGTATGGGGATTTTGTGTAGGATCTTATTTCTTTCAAGACAAAAATCAACACTGTGTTACACCACCACATAAAATGACATTTAAGTACATTTAGTCCCTCCCTCCAAGCTTCCTTTCCCTGTTACATTTTTAAGTGTCTGCACACTCTCCTAATTTGACCTCTTTCTATCCCCTGCAGACCCCATCTTTTTCAGTCACCTAAACTATCAGCTTGATTACACTCTGCCATACTGGGGTGGAGGGGTAGTTTCTGCCAATATTTGCTATAGAATTACCTCCCACATTCTGCTCATCTCTCCCTGTCTTACTACCTTAATTCTGCAATTGTGGATGCAAGTCTTTGACTTCAGCTCTTATTTCTCTGCAGGAAACCTCATGACCTTTCAGCTAAAAGCATCTGCCTCTCTCTTCAGCATCTGCTCGCATGCACGCAGCACACACAGGCTATTCTTATTCTCCATCAATCTATTTCTTGGGCGGTGAGGGCAATGCCAGCTTCCTGCTGTAACCAACCTCTCCAAGGTCCATACGTTCAGATTACGTTTAAATACAGCAATCTTTTCATACAAAAAGGTAACTGTGTTGTAGATTGTAAACAATCGGATCCAGGCTTTCCTCACTGATATTTCTTTCCAGTAGTCATGACAAACTTCATCTTGCTCCACTCAAATCACATCACAATCCTTCTTTATATCTCATAGCTGTTAACTCTCCGTGTTTCTCCAATTCTTTCACTGGTTCCCTCTTCTCTGCCAGAGCAGAGGCTGCTCATCTTCACTTTCAGCACTCTTGACAAAGTGTGACAGAAGAAACCAACTTCTAACTCTGCTCAGTAAATGACAGCAAGATTCTATTTTTCAAACACGTATTTTCATACCTTTTCATGTTATTCTGCAAATTTCAGAGGCTTCTCACATAAACATTTGTAAGAACTGTTACAGACTTTGGAATTCTGCCTTAAATTTCTCTCAAAGATAAAGTTAGGTCATAAACACTTTCATAGAGCTGCCAACCAGGCCGGCAAAGTGTCTGTCTCGCTGAATGCTGACAATTAGAAGGAGGGGCTGAAAGAAATATTTCTTGTTTTGTACTTCAGAACCCAGCCCATTCTGCTACAGTGTCCCACCTCCCTGATGATCCCAGACTCTGGTAAAACATAAGGGATGGGGAAACCCAGTAGTGTCAAAAACATAATAATTACAGGAGAAGTAGGGGCAGAGAGTCAAAAAAGAAACTATCAAGTCTGAAGACACATAGCTAAGAAAAAGCAGCAACAAGAGTAATAAGTCTCAGGAACTGGGAAGAGATACTCAGCCTTGTGCTAATTTGAGCTTCTTGGGCAAGGAAAAGATTCAACAATATCTGTTTCTAAAGGTATGACAGCATTTTTCTTTTTTGCCAGCCCAAACTACTGAACAGATTCAATTCAGACTTCCCCTTAAAAGTTACTGTTCATGCTTACATTTGGCATATGCAGAGAATTTTGAGTAAGTTACGAATAGTTTAGAACCGGATATTATAACAGCAACAGTCATAGCATAATTTCAGATTTGGTTCTATGAGGCAATACTAATTTGAACAATATCTCCTGATCTCCAGATCTCAAAATGCTTCAGAAAGCAGAAGCACACACTATCTTGAGCGTACACATGGGAAAATGAGTCACAGAAAGGTTAAGAAATCTATCAAAGGCTACCCAGGAAATAGTCAATGACTGAATCAGAAATAAGACTCAAGTCTTGCAGCACTTCAAGCAGGCAAAAGCTAGCACTCCCCGAGAAAAGCAGTTCTTCATTTGGGAAAATACAGCAGATTAAAAACTGTGACTATTTTCAGCAGCCAGTTCCCCAAAACCCTTCAGTGCACGGCCATACAAATGTTTATGCAGGAGAAAGGAAGGCGTCAAGAGGCCAGATGACGGCGGTGTCACCTTCTCGCTGTCTGTGGGACCACAGCCCCACGTGCTGGGACACCCCACCTCCTCCTCGCATTCACCTTCACGGATATCAGAGCAATCTTCTGGGTACACTCAATTTTTCTTTACATATATGAAACAAGCTAACACTTTTGCATTTAGAGTAACTTTCATGCCATCTTGAAGTACTTAACCAACATTTGCTAATTAAATTTCACATCCTTTTGGGAATTTTCCTTGTCTTGTTTTGGAGCAAACTAAATGTGATATAAAGAGTGCAAAGAATTAGATTACAGTCACATAAGACTTAAACTGAGTTGAGGGATTTTGGTTTTAAATCAGCAGCCTTAGTAAACTGAGCCCTGATGTAAGTAACGTATGGCAGAACAAGGAAGGCTCTCCCTTCTGCAGGGTATCTACAATGAATCACAAAATTAATTCAGGGATATTTATTCAAAGTCTACGCTGGCAAGAAAATTGGGAGTGAAGAGACTGCTTCTGCAGTGGTTAGAAAGGCTTTATCCAAAGCACGACCACAATGCTTGTGAATAATTCTGTGATTTCACTTTATAAAAAGGTAATGAAACAATCTCATAGAAAAAGAGAAAAAAGAAACAAATAGGCCATATTTAAGGACCAACCTATTAAACCACAGTAACTAGATTTAATGAATCTGTGTCTGTACCTTCAAGACACAATGCTCCAACTCGCATACAATAACACAAAATTACAAGTTGAGAGTCATGCAAATAAAACCCTTCAAGTATATTGCTAGATTTGCAAAGCAAACCTTCCTAGTAGTATTTTTATTTTGTTAGATCATCATAAATCTGTTCAAGCACCCAAGCAAAAACATCAAATTTGCATCTTGGGCTTATGTCACGCACAAGAAAATATCAACATTTCTGATAGACTTCTAAAAATAGCTTCATGGGTCCAACCTCCATGCAAAGAGTTATTTATTCAAAAATAGACACAGTAAAAGGCTAAGTATTACATACCATTTAAAACCCCAATGCTCAGAACATCAACGACACCGTTACAAGCTAGGACTGACTTAGCAGTCTAAAAGTCTTAACTAAAAAAGCACTGGGCGCTTCAGGAGCAATTATTAGTCCTTCAGTTGCTGCCTTCATGTCCAGTTATCAGCAGAGTCATACAATAGTTATTCAGATAAACAGCAAGGAAAACATTTAGTGACAAAGAAAAGAGGTTTGAGTTCAAACTACGTTAAATCTATGTTAACTCTTCAAGTCTGACTATACAAAGTTCTGCAAAGTATTGTGGAATGGGATGGGACAGTAAGTGAAAACATTAGCTATAGGATCATTAGATAGGGTAATCCTAAAAAATACAGGGTTTGGATTCAAAAACCTACCAGATGGTTGATGCCTGAGCAGATTTAAGATAATTTTGTGCTTTAAAACAAGAACTGAAGGAAGCATATTCCAGCTACAATATCCAAGCTTAAAGGCGTGCTTCTAAGTATAAAAATCTGTTGGGCACAGCCCCCAAAAGATGAAAGATTCTTTGCACGCTACAAGCAAAAAGTGGTAATAGGTCAACACTGAAATTAAAGGCAATTTAAGTAATGGCTACTTAAACACATTTCAGAATACTGTGCTTCTCCTTTTTGCAGAACAGATACATCATCCTCAAAGCTCAGGACCTCTTCCACACTTTCTTTCATCTTTTTCCACTCAATTTTATGTTGCAGAATACTCTTGTAGAGAGGCTTGTAGTGAAAGCACATGGACATACGCTACTAGAATGAATAGAAACAATGAACATATTTTCTCCAAGCCAAGAACAACTAACAGCTGGATTTTCCATGACAATTCCACATGTGCAAATGCCTTTTTTCTTCTGTGACAGACATTTAAAATATACCATAAATTCCCAAGAACTTTAATCTCACACAGTCGCACTCCCTCTACTTGCGAGGTTATTGACGTAAAAATCGCTATTTCTATCCCTGCTAGAAATATAGATGTTAATTTTTTAAACTGTAAGGCTGTGTTTTAATAGCAACACTAAATAACATTCTCTCTCCATTAACCATTAACTTCATATGAATCAAGCAATAAATACAGCAATGGGGGTATTTGAAGAGAGATGCTAAGAAAAGCTCAATCATCCAAATTTGACCCTTCTCATGCTCTGAAATTTCCACTACTGTACACTATCGTCTTATTTCTAAATGTCCAAAACATTAACTCACAATTATGCTATACAGTGTCTGACTCATATTCTGCATGACACGGTAGCATGGTATACTTTAATTTAGCCAATTTCAGAAGTGACAGAAGTCAAGGAGCATTACAGCAGTCAATTCAAGATGTCACATTTACTCTATACAAGTGTGACTTTTCCATCTGCATCAGATAGCTAAAAAATTAAAATAGGATTCTATACTTCAAATTTTAATAGAAAAAGATTTTCCATTAAAAGACTACCAACTCCTTAAAGTACTTAAGTAATAGCTTTTGGAACATTAAATATTAAATAAGTATTAAAAGAGTACTTAATTATTACTTTTGTTGCCATGCCAAAAGGTAAATATTGGTTGTATACCTGCACACGCAATTTATAACCAAACTGTTGCCAAATTTCAGGACATTGTTATACTTCATCTTTAAGTAACACTTTCCCTCTCTTCTGCTAGGTGACCACAAATACAAATAGAATTTGTGCTCTACCAAATTGAGGTTGATCAAATTCAGCTGACAAGATCTACATCTCCAGGAAATTCTATTTTAACCTCTCCTGTAATTTAGGAGCTTAAAGAAAAGTAAAAAAACTCTTAAGAAAAGTTAACAAAAGTCTTTTTTTAAAGGTGTTAACGACATCAAGACCCAGGCTATACATAACTTTGCCATAACGAGGGATCATAACAGCAAAAACTAAGACTGCATTAACATCTTAGGAAGTTTCTAATCAGCTAACCACTAGCCTCACAAAAAAAGGGGTGCTGAGAGCATACACTACAAATAAGAGTACATATTTGCAGCATCCACTCACCAGTGAACACGAACACACCGGGATACAGAGAATCCCTGGGGGAGGAAATCTCCTCTTCTAGGTTTTCTCAAGGAATAGCACTTACTGGCTGTGAAGGAGCCCATCCAGCTCTCGTCTGCCAAGGAGGGTCATGATAACACCAAAACCATCCAGAAGAGGTAAGAGGATGTCTTCCATTCAGAAATGGAAATGAGGGATGTAGACGTTTCCTCGACTAAAAGTACTACTGAGCAATGATTTAAACTAAAGAAGAGTTCAAACTCTACAAAAATTATTTTGTTTGTTTTAAAGGCATCTCATAGAACAGTACATAGTTTGTATTCTAAAGGCATTTTAAACATATTTTGGGTTTCCTAGCAAGCCCAGATTTTTGTTCCTGGTTGTCCCAAGACAGAAACAGCATGCAGTTAATGTATACCACAGAAAATTTTCATGAGCCAAAGATCAGAATCCAAAGTTACAGAACTGAATGTCCAAAGCAAACCCTACAAAGCCCAAACAGTGCACAGACAAGGTCTCCCATTCACAAGGGGAAACAGCTTTTTTCTGAGATAACTGCAGCAGTTCCCAAACCCCAGACATTCCCCATACCCCTTTTAAAGGACTTTATCACTGCCACATGGGTAATTCAACTGGTTATGAACCATCAACTGAAGCATTCAAACTTCACCCACAAAACTTTTATAGAGTGAAACAGAAACCACCCCAAGCATCCTTCAATGTACCAGTCTGCAGTATGCAAGAAGTTAAAGAGATGCTATGCAAACAACGGTGATGAGAACTATGATAACCTTCCTCAGCAGATCATCCTTACTCATAGTCAGCATGCAGCAACTCACTGAGGTTTGCTCAAATTCACCTGTGATGTAGCAATAACCACAATGATCTCAAACTTCATCTATATCATACAGTATGTATAAAATATTCTTCCAAAATTACAATTTTTGCTTCTCCTTCTCAGACTGAAAGCACAGGCACTTGAAAAACAGGTACCACACATGAATTTATTCCTCCACCGTTAATCGGTCTGCAGGTAAAACTGCTTTTGACATCAACTAACACACAAGTTATGTGGTCACAGGTTTAAGTTTCCAGCCCCTTCTTACAGTTCGTTTATTATCAAAAGCATATTTGCAGTGGCAGCTTTTTAAAGCAGCTCTGGTTTGAAAAAGGAAATAAACTTGACTAATCCATACTGACTAAACCCATAGCTCCACAAACTATAGTGTATTATAAGAGAAACCACATAGGATAAAGTGGAGTTGAGGACAAACTCAGTATCAGCCTCATCACTCTTCTCAGTTGACTGGGTTCAGATAAAATCAAGTCTAGGTTTTAGCTAAAATTACAATAAGGTCAAAATATGACTTTTTTTTTTTTCACTATACATAAGAGCAGTGCCTAGGTCTGTTCAGATACTCCACAGGAAATGCATCAGGGCCTTCTGGAAACAAAGTTTATCATTACTACAATTATGATTAAGTTTGAGATGCTCTATTTCACAGGGAACGCAACAATACATAAAAATGTAACTCCAGTTGAGACTCACACAACAGCCTCTGGGTCACAGAAAAAGGCAAAGAATGGAAGAGATCTTAAACTACGAATGGTATAAGAAAACCTTTATATCTGTGAAAAACAAACAAAAAAGCCACCCCAAAACAACAGAACTTAAAGGTTCCAGATATGCGTAAGTCTGATCTTTGAGACCAGAGCAAAACATCAGCACCTATACAAAAAATGGCTATAACGGAACAGGTGAGTGACCACAGTTATTAACAAAGGTTTTGGGAATAACATGCCAAGAAAGCTAAACCATTATATTACGTCAATTATATGGGAGAATTCCCACCTTCCAGACACTTCTCTGGTAGCATTAAAACATTTCAGTTGGCATAAAAACAAAAACAAAGAGTTTAAGACTATAAACCTGAGACAAAACTCTACAGGGAATAACCAAATATATACAACATTTTTTATTTAAACTAATTAATCTCTTTTTTCCCCTAAAGACTACTATTAATGAGGTGAAGAGCACAGCAGAACTGTAATAATTTACCCATCTAGTTTACTGAACAGCACTTAAACTTGTAAATAACTTGCAAGGGTTTAACTTCCTAACATCGACAAACAGGGCAGGAATCAGCAGGTTTCCTAGTTGATTTATATTCACTTTTGTTAGACATCTTCCGCGAAACGTGAATGTATTTCAATCCATTTAGGAGAGCATCTGCTTTTCAAAGCGGTCCCAGGCGCTGCCCAAGAACCCCACCAGTAACAGCCCAGCAGCGCCTCTGACTTCATGAAGACAGCAAAGAGAATTCATCAAATGCACTTTCCCTGCAGCACAGCACAAGACACAACTGAACGTATGGCACTGGAGGAGGTATTAAAAGAGACATCATGTTAGTTTATTTTATACTCTACCTCATCCCTTTTTCATTTATAGGAGGTCTTTCCCTCTTCATCTTTGTGCATGCTACTTTAATTTTCAGTTTTACCCACGATTAGTCACTTCACGTGCACAGAATTGGTAAGTCCCGGTCAACAGTTTGTCCAAGTAATCTGCCTGCATAAAAATTTCATTCCTGATTTTTTTTCTCTCTCTTTTTTTTTTTCTTTTAACTACTGAGAATTATGACAAATAGGATATTTCAGAGATGGCTGATGCATCTTTGTACCAATACAGTGTCTTAATTTTGCAATACCCTTTGAAATCATAAGCAGGTGAAGTCACTAACTTCAAAACCACATAGACCAACATCCTCCTTAAGCCTGGAGAAAAAAAAAACCTGCATATCAAATCAGCCTGGGAGTGGCAACATCACACGAGCAGTTCAGATGTGAAGCTATTCAAGGACACAGAAATCTCTCTTAGGATACTGGGAGGAAAGAGCTCCAAGGTAAGACTGAGCTTTCCGTATGCACACCAACTCACTAAACCCCAGCCCCAGTAGGCCCAGGCTGTGGTAGTCATTTAACAGATGGTGGATAAGCACTGAACTAGTACGGAAGGGGAAGGGAACGTCACTAAATATCATTACTAGATGGAGAATCACTGAAGGAGAGAGAAACTAAAGTGGAAGATACATTCGGCACGTTCCTGGCTATTTGCATAATTTAGAAATAGCACAAAGTAAATATTTACAGCCAGCAGTCCCGCATAGGTCAGAACCTTTATCTGGAACATTTACAGTAGAGAGAGGGTAACACATTAATATCTTGTCATCTGAAACACTGATTCAGATTTGACTAAAGGACATAAATGACTTGAAGAGTTCAAGACTGGCATCCAGGAAACATTTGTTTGCATTATGAAACCACTGTCTGGTTACATGTCTGTTCTCAAGATTGTGCTGTGCTCAGTGCACCTGCACGAGGCACAGATCCCTTCCAGCTTAAACGATCGTTAAAATCTTAACTAGCCACACACACTACAACTCCAAACAGTATTTTTGATCATGCAAGAAAACCTTCATTAAAACCATTTTCTAGGAAAGCATAAAAGAGGAAGAAAACATTTCACTAAAACTTTGAGAGCTTTGAAAGAGTAAGTTAAATGCCAATATTAAGAACACGATATAGAAAAAAAATGGAATGCAGAAGACTTATCAGCTACTTTTATGCATTTAACAGTAGTTGAAGCAGAGTCAGCTTCCCTTCCCTGCGACCATCTCTCACTCACGCTATAACTGAAAAATGAAATAACTTAGAAGATGCAGTTAAAGCACCACAAGAACCGTGGAAGGGAAATACTGAAAGGGAGGGGAAATTGCAAGGAAGCTTTAGATTCTGTCCCTACTTTTACCACAGTTTTTGAGAGAGTTTTCTAGATCCCTTTGGATCACAATGAAAAACACGTATGCCCAGACAGAGCAACTAAAATGACTCATTGAAGGAGATGAAGTGTATGTAAAAAAAAATTAGCAGCAGCACAATGTAGAAAAGTGAATATAATCCAATGTTGTGCGTGTAATTTCAGTCTGTAGACTTAATTGATTCATACAATACCTAAAAAACAAGCTAGAGAGGAGGAACACTTGTGGAAGCAAACACTTGTAATATCCTCTCCACACATTAAACAATGAATATTATAACTCTTAGAGAGAAGATGCCAAAATGCTGCTCTTTGCCATGTTTCAGTAACAAGTTTAGGTATTTCAGTGACTGGAATCAAAGACTATATTTCAAACAGGCAAATTATATTGCACATAAAGCACAACAGAACCTTTTTTTCCTTAGCAGCCTATACTACATCATATAAAAAAGCAATGTCAAGAAAAAATTAACCATGCTTTCGCAAAAAGGGTCACTGTAGTTGGCTTGTTTCCTCTGAACTTTTGAATCCCAGGGATAAGCACGAAGGTCTTTCATCCCCCAGCGCAAGACACTAGAATTCAGCTAACCAGAAATCCACTTCAAGTATTACACGCTTCCTTTCCAAATGTCAAGGTTGTTTAGTTAATCAGGAATAACAACATTCTGCAGAATAAAATTCCAGTGCAAAATTGCAACAGATCTGCACAGCCTTTATGTGTAGTGAGACAACACTACGCGTCCCCTTCTTCAGGCACTTAAGTAGGATGGCCATGGGCACAGCTTACCACAAAAATAATGGGTTTTTTTTACAATTGCACCGGTTTTCCCCCTCGAATCATACTGCCTAGGATAAAAATCGCTACCCGAGTTCTATCAATCATAACTAGAGAGGTATACCTAAAAATACTGCACAATACAAGAATGCTGCCACAAAACCAAGTATTCAGGACTGGACATCCCCTTCTCACTGTAATAAATTGTCTTTTTTTTAATTCCTTTTTAGGTTACACTAATATTTAGTCATGAAAAGGTAAAACACTTGTTAAAACCATATCTGTGGAACAAGAAGAAACAGGTTCTGAACAACAATGGATTGTTCAGACTACTTACTTACTTGAGTTTGTCTAACAGTACATCCACCCATCCAGAACCTTGTCTAACTACAACCGACTTGATACCCACAGGTTTTTTTTTAAGTACAGAAAGATCAGTAAGCACAAAGTTCTTTACCATCAAGCCAGAATAATTCTAGAAAAAGCCACTTCCATTGTGCCCTCCAGCAGCCCAGAGACGACAGAAGCTGGGGATGTTTACAGGTCCTAAGTGAATAATTCAGCGTCAGCATCAGCAACAACTCCCCACCACTGACAACCTCAACGTGGGGCTAAAACAGGCAGCCGAAATGTAGCTCCAACTCCCCAGCCTTGAGAGCAGGACACCATCAGGCACCAATGCACTCCTGGCCGAGCGTCCAAGTGGCCGATATTTAAGAACTGGCCCTTTTTAAAAAGTTTATTATTGTTTGGTTGTTGTTATTATTTTGTTGTTTTGTTTTTTTTTTTAAATCCTGCACTTCTCCTACCTACAGGACAGGAGGTCCTGACACCCAACACACCCATCCTCTGGGATTTCTTCAAAAACTTCCCTGCAAGGGCCATCTCTCACGGCCACC
>NW_010177600.1:0-5530 GCF_000695765.1 Mesitornis unicolor
AGCGGAGCTGCACACGAAGAACACCCACTTTAACCCCCGCCGCACCGGGGACGTGATGCTAAGACCCCCCTTCCTCTTTTCCCCCCCTCGCTTACCTGCGCCAACACCGGGCTATCGCTAACATTTGCCCTCCTCTACCTCCGCACCGTCCCTTTCCCAGGCGGCAAAGCCACTACGCAGGAGGGGAAACTGAGGCACGGGACAATTTCCCCCCCCTCCCCAAAGTCAGGCAGGTGGTGACGAGGAGAGGCAGGGGCCTCTCAGACACACACAGCGGGAGCTGAAGTGGCAAATTCCTCCCCAGCCGCAAGCACGGTCCCCACGTACTTTTTTATCAGCTCATAATTTAACAAATATCGCATTTGCTTATGCCAGGGTAATTCCTCCTTCCCTCCGCTAGTGGCTAAACGCATTAATATTTCCAGGCACAGTTTCATGCTGGTGGAGGGTGCCGGGGAGCCGTCCTCAGAGCACAAAGTCCTGGAGCCACCGAGCAAACGCAGCCGAGCCAGTTTTCGGGGGGCTGGAAGCACCCCCCCAAACTTTGCCAGCCCAGTTTGAGGGGAAACCAGGCCTCCCCAACGACTCCTCTGCAACACGGGACCTTATCCAAAAGTCCTCCCTCCCTCTGCTCCCCACTGCATACTCAGCAGCTATTACACAGCATCAATTTCTTTCATTTTTTTTTTTCCCCCCCCGAAATCGCTGCCAACCTGAGCTGGCTTCAAACTGGTGACCTAAATGTGAAAGGATCCATAGCCCGTTACTAATCCCTGGAGTCTCCGAATCCCCTGTAAACTACTGCTTAATTCACTAACTGTGCTATTTAATCTCTAAAACATTATGAGCTGCGCCGGGCAGAGGAAACACTCAATCAAATAAAGCTTTTATTATTATTATTATTATTATTATTGTGCGTGCTGATAGGTCATACGAGAAGGGGATTGCTTTGCAAGTCAGGAAAGGCTCCGCTGCTTGAATTTGGTGCTGGTGGGATGTGCTGCCTCCATCCCTGTGCAGCACCCTAGGCAGGATGGGGACCCGTTTGGTGCCGGGACCTAGGCGCCATCGCCACGCTCGTCACGCAAGAGCCCTCGCCCTTTGCGGTGCCGCTCCTCTGGAGGGGCAGAGAGCATCTCCTGTGTCAGCACATCCAAGGGGATTCCAATAACCGCAGCCTGTTAACCTCTGGACATGGCGCTGGGGCCCGGATTGCCAGGAGCATCTTAAATCACTGGAGAAAAGCTGAAAGCGTGCGAGGTTGGGGCCAGACGTGACCTGACGAGCAGCTCCAGCCCTCGCAAAGGCTGAATTTGGCCCCCTCTTAGGAGATATTTGAAAATCCCAAGGAATTTAAATCCAATATTGCATATTAAAGCCCAGCAGAATCCCTGGTCTATCTCCCCGTCTCCGTCTCTCCCTCTCTTGCATACACACGATGTACATATAAATCAGGCTGTCACAGCTCGTCTCTTTTCTGACAGCTGTAATTGCTTCAGACTACAAAAAAAAATAAAAATATCTGTAGACAATAAACACAGCGCGCAAAAACAGCAAAGAGAAAACAAAATCAAGATTCCTTTAAATAATTCACTTGCTCCAGCAGCAGAGGAGCCAGCAACTGAGTCCAGCTGTGAAGGTTCAGCAGCAGGAGAAAGAGAGCTTTGTAGCCTCCTCTGGGGATGAGAGAGCCTTTTTTCCCTGCCTCGGTTTTTGACCACAGCAGAAGCAGAGCCTGCCGTACGTGGGCTGAGACGCTCGCAAAGCAGCACCTATCCGAGCCTCCTGCTTTCAGCTCCTTCCCTTTCTTCCCACTCAGATGAAAGTGGGTTTTTTTATTATTGTTATTCTTTATTTCCCCGTTGCGAGCAACAGGCAGGAGACAGCGCGAGCGAAGCGCAGGCACGCTCTAGGTGTGTGTGTATATATATATATATTTATCTCCGTATCCATCTCCGCAACCTCCCGCATCCCAGCAGCAAGGCGAAAGGCCCCCCTCTCCTGGCAGAGACCACAAACAGGGTACCACAGGCTGGGAAGCATCACTCAGCACAGGGATGGAGGCAGGGCAGGGGGAGATGCGGACTGGCAGGGAGGATGCCAAGAACACCACCAGGGATGGGGTTGGGAGGAGGAAGAGGTAAGGCCAGCCCAGCAGGGGCTTTCATTGTAACATCTGAAGCAAATCAGTCCCCAAAAAAAGTCCCCAGGGAGGAACCGCAGCGTTTGGCCTGGACCAGTGATTTCACACAGCGAGGGACCCCAGATATCCCAAATCTGAGGCTTTTTGGAGCAAAACCAAGCCTCAGCGCTTCATCTGCACACTCAAGTGGTCCCCAAGGCTGATAACCAGATGCAAAATCACATTTAAGGTTCCTCTATCAAGTAAAACAGCATGATTGCCGCATTTTTTTCAGCTTTCTCAGGAATTTCTAGCATGATTCTAGCATCTATTTTGCATGTAGCTGCTTGCCAGGCTGGTTGATAGATGCTCCCATACAACCCACGCCTCTGTACCTGCCTGCAAACCTATACACGTACAATACTACACCTCTCCGCACCGAAATACTTCGTTCCCGAAGACAAAAAGAAATAAAATTACTTTCAATAAGTAGGTCATAGCAAGGCAATTTGTACAGCCAGATATTTCTTTTAATTCCTTTTCTTTCCCTTTTTTGTTTTTTCTTCACGAAGCCGATAGATAGCAATCTATAACCCCAAAGTGGAAATTTATTTTTAATCTGAAATTGCCAAAGACGATCAGAAACATAATTTATGCTCGGGCCATTCTTGCTCCTGCAGAACGGAAACACCATTTCACAGCCCCCGTCCGCGCTATCGCACACCACATTATCCTCCAATAAGCCCGGAGTCGCAAAAAAAGTGCTTCATTTTCCTGGCATTAGTCAGGTGAATGACACACAAGCTCTTTTTTTTTCGGAAGAAACACTGAGCCCGCAATGTCTGCGCCCATTCAAGGCGGACACAAAGGACGCGGGCTCACCCCGCTGACTCATTTATCCCCTTCGTTAACGGTGGCCCCAATTAAAACCCAATGATTGAGAGCCTTACTTGGCTGGAGCCACTCGGAGCCCTTCTCGCCCCAAAGGCCTTCCTGGACAAAATGCTCCTTTCGGGGACATTTCTAGGCCAAGTTTTTGAATGCAAGCAGCATCCTCGTGGGCGCTTTTGAAAGCAAGCAGCGACTACCGGCACCCTCTTCACAGGGTTTAAAAGCGACGCCGGAGACCCCCATTAATCCCCGCTAAAGATGCTGTTAATATTTAACCGGCATTTATATAAACTTACAGTAACCGCCCTATTAAACCAAGTGTGCTTTTGGGAGCCTTTCCCTAAAGCCGCGCCGGGAGCTGCTGCCCCGCTGCCTGCTCTGCCTGCACTCTGCACCGCTCGTAAAAAGGGACATTTTGGTTGCCCTTTAAAAACCGGGGGTTTTCAAGCACGCATTAACTCCTTCCAGGGCTCTGCCTTGTGCTGGTCGTCCTGGTAGTTCAAGAATAGGTGGCAAAAACCTGTCCCAAATCCACGGTTCAAAGCCAGCAAAGGATTGACCTCCCTGCAAAATGGTACCCAGAAAGTACCACCTGAGGAAGAGGAAACTACCTGCCAACATATCACATCCTTTACATAGGCAGACATCCCTGAGGATCACAGAATCACAGAATCACAGACCATTAGGGATTGGAAGGGACCTCAAAAGCTCATCCAGTCCAATCCCCCTGCTGGAGCAGGAACACCCAGATGAGGTTACACAGGAAGGCGTCCAGGCGGGTTTTGAATGTCTGCAGAGAAGGAGACTCCACAACCTCTCTGGGCAGCCTGGGCCAGTGCTCTGTCACCCTCACTGAGAAGAAGTTTCTTCTCCAATTGAAGTGGAACCTCCTGTGTTCCAGTTTGTGCCCATTACCCCTTGTCCTATCATTGTTTGTCACCGAGAAGAGCCTGGCTCCATCCTCGTGACACTCACCCTTTAAATATTTATAACCATGAATGAGGTCTCCCCTCAGTCTCCTCTTCTGCAAACTAAAGAGCCCCAGCTCCCTCAGCCGCTCCTCAGAAGGGAGATGCTCCACTCCCTCCATCATCTTTGTAGCCCTACGCTGGACTCTCTCCAGCAGTTCCTGTCCTTCTTGAACTGAGGGGCCCAGAACTGGACACAATATTCCAGATGCGGTCTCACCAGGGCAGAGTAGAGGGGCAGGAGAACCTCTCTGCCCTACAACCACCCCTCCTGATACACCCCAGGATGGCATTGGCCTTCTTGGCCACAAGGGCACAGTGCTGGCTCATGGTCATCCTGCTGGCCACCAGGACCCCCAGGATGCTCTGATTTAGGTTACAGATAGGCCAGGCAGTGCCACAGCTTGGACATCAGCTCAGGGATGGACACACAGCAGTCCCCATAGCTCGGCTTTTCCTTTGGGATTGCTCTTTTCTCCCTCAGTTCTCAGTGTCTGAGCCTTTTCCACCATCCCAGCCAACACGACACGCGTATTTCTGAAGTGACACCTCCATACGTCCAGCCTCAATATTAAACGTCTATACAGGGAGTTAACAAAAAATCATCGAGGAGATACCGAGCCGTGCCGTCACGGGGAAAAGTTATGAACTGGGATTGATCCCTGGTACAAATCAATATTGGGTTTGTATAAATCTGTTCCTTGTTGCATTGTTGCGAGGTTACATCGCTGTGTTAATGCTGTATTAACATCCTTTACGTTCGCTCCACACCAGCGTTTGATTGGGATGAATCAGGTGCCAGAAACAGCTGACGACGTCGGATAAAACCATGCCATTAGCCACCTAATAGCATTTTATAAGTGTATGACATTAACCCAGTGCTCCACAACTCAATCCGCTCCATGCTTTAACAGGAGTAAGTGCAAAAAAAGCTGAATAGGCTGAAAAGCAGAGCTGGCCGTGCCTCGGGTCCCACCTTAAACGTGAAGGCACCAGCTCCTGGCCTCAATTTGGGGGCATTTGTGAGCTCTGCCTTGATAACCCTATGGAGGGGCAGCTCTGAGGGTTGGTTGCCTTCTCCCGGGTTGGCCCCACCAACCAAACCTTCCCCAGCCCCCCTGGGTATCACCACACACATCCTAAATCCCAAGGAGAGGGAAAACCTCCCTATCAGAGGCCCAACCACCGCCTCCCCTCCTCCTCATTTCCCCCAGCCAAGCCCTTTCCTACCAGAAAGCCACTCAGTCCATGCAAACCAGGCACCAGGAGCGAAGAAGATATCTCGATGTAGGCCAGGAGGTACCAAAACAAGAGCAGATTTTAAGAGCAGAGCCCCTGAGATCCCTCTTTTCCACCCACCGAGCATGCTCAGCAGCTCTCGGAGAAACCCCAGCCCACTGCCAGGTGTTTGGCATCTCTGAAAATTAAAGATTCCCCTGGACACGCTGATTTGCTTTTTCGCCTGCAGCTGCCTCTGGACCTGGATCAATCACCTGCAAAACGGGGGTGGTGAAACCCAAAGCTTTGCTCTCCGACCCACCCACCCACC
>NW_010177601.1:0-2289 GCF_000695765.1 Mesitornis unicolor
CTGGGGGAGCTTTCCAGGTCCCTGCCAACTCGTGACATCCTGGGATGCTGTGAAATATGTAGCACAAGTGGAAGCTCCATCTGTATGAGCACATCTAACACCACCAGCATGGTCCTGTCTCAGTCTTGTCTTGTCCATGCCCATGTTTTTAACTCCACTGTCTTGCCCAATGTACAAATAGAGAGCTGTGGTGATGTAGAAGGGTCATGTACCCAAATAGGCTCTCATCTGTCAAACCACTGCCTGATATCACAGCATCACAGAGTCATTAAGGTTGGAAGTCACCTCTCAGATCACCCAGTCCAACATCAACCCAACCCCACCATGGCCATAAACCATGTCCCCAAGTGCCGCATCCACCACTTCTTGAATCCCTCCAGGGATGGGGACTCCACCACCAAGCGCTGGGGTCTGTGCAGCAATTTGGGTTTCAGGACCAAACAGAGGAATGGATTTATTCTCCTTCAGCATGTCTATCAACAAGTTTGTGTGATGGTAGTCAAATTGCTCCGCGTAAAAGCCTGGTAATGCTGTGTTTCTTCCTGTCTTGAGGTATTTCCAAAATCGACCCTTGGGTTTCCCAGGTTATGGAACAGTGGTGAACGATTTCTTTTCACTCAGAAATAGAATAATCAGAATTAGTCACACCGGTGAGGTGTTGATGTGCTGTGGCCACAAGTGGCACAGGAAGCCAAGGGCAAAATTGGTAATTTTGTCAAGAAAAATTAATAAGTTAAGCAAATTTTAAAAGGAACAACGCATAGTATAATGGGAATAAAAGAAATGCTGAATTGCACTTCTTTCAGTACCCTTTCTTATGCATGAAATCAAGCAGAAAAAGAAATTAACTCAACCATTGAAAAGTCTGCAGAAAAGGAGCTGAATTAGGGTTTCACTGGCCTGTAATTCATATATATCTAACTTTAGAGCGCTTGGCTTACTTTAACTGTTTAAATGCTAACCATTTCTTTTGCAGGTCTAACATTTATACATACTTAATACTTTCCATCATAGAAAAATGTCTTCAAGTTTATGGAAGAGTTTACACAGTTTGCAAATTGAGGGTGTAGCTTGCTTTTGATAGGGGGAATTCTTCTGAGCATCTCAGAAGTGGGGTTTTTTTTGATGCTTTCATGAAAATCTGTTTGTTTTGGAAAATATCTTGAGACATCCAATAAAGTTGCCTCTGACCACCTCAGTAGAAGTTTATTTGAAGTTCCTTTAGTGTGGCATTTGGGGAACTTTTGAGCACATCCATCACCTTGCTTCAAATACCTCATGTTTGCCACTGCAGGTACCTTGGGTACCTGTGCTTTCAGTGGAGTGATTCTTGCTTATCAAAAATAATTCCGATTTTAAAACGAGCTGATTTTAATTAGCCTCTCATAGACCTTATTATGTTAATACCATCAAGAAATGAAGCACAACTCCAACCCAACCCTTTCTCACAAGTTCCCATCCTCGTCCTTACAAACACACAGAAGTAATTTGCTCAGGATAAATGGAATTACTCTGCTGTATTTTCTGCATAAAGAAGTGTTGGCGTTCATAGCATTCACTGCCATAAACCTCCTTTTTTTGTTTCATTAATAGAAGCATATTCGTCCTACCAGGCATGGACCATGAGCCTTCATCTCAGGTACACGATTGCAGGTGGAGAAAAAATGTATCGAAGGCAACACTTAATAAATTTATAGCATTGTAAAAAGTAAGAAGTTGTGTTTCTTACAGGGCTATTGTCAAGATCTGTGTAGCAAATTCTGTTGGTAGGGTTTTTTGGTAAACTGTTTTATCTCATAGCTTGCTGAATTTAGGAGAAGGTTTTCCTGTCATCCAGACTAACCTCGTGTCGCAGAGTCGCTGTGTGGATCCACATAAGTCATTTAAGCTGAAATATCACTATGACAGCTGATTTTGTGGTTTTGTTCAGTATGTCTGCCCAACTTTGTCTTGGTTTTCAGATTTTCGGAGCCCTTAGGGAAGCACTGTACCTTCTGAGTGTTCTTCAGGGAACGGAGAGCACTCAACATCATTTGCAATGAATCAGCAAGAGCTGAAGGGCTGAGCCCCAGGCTGTGACCCTGGACCTAAAATAATCTTCCAGTCTACCAGGTGAGTTGTATGTTTTTAATGTCAAATGTAAGAAAATTCAGTCTGCAAAAAAAAAAGGATTATTTTAAATTAGTTCACCTTATGTTGTCCATTGGAAGAGAGATACCTGTGGTGCGTGTTACTTTGAGACAGGATAGAATCAAATTATAATTGTCGTGGTTTAGGGCTGGGCTGGCC
>NW_010177602.1:0-9258 GCF_000695765.1 Mesitornis unicolor
TGTGATTCTGTGTGATTCTGTGATTCTGCCTTCTCAATGGTCTCCTTATACCCACCAAGATGTTCGGTGGAGTTTGCAAAGAAACTTTCCTGATGCATCTTAAGAAGAGTTTCTTACCAGACCCTTCTCTAACTCCTCACAGGCTTCCAAAGACTTGATGGACGTTCAGCTGAGCCACCTGATTAAACAGGGGTGTCTGATCACGGGTATGGTGGCCTCTAGCCAAGATCCAAATAGTAGTTGAAGCAGTACAGTATAGTCATTTGCACAATTAAATACACCTCCTTTTGGGGGCACACAGCTGGAGGGGGTGGCAGGCCAATGCGCGATATTTCAGAAGTCATCTCTTTTGCGTGCCACCAGAAATCATAGGTTTTTGTGCTCTTCAGAACGCTCCACAACAGGCTTCAGAGCAGCTAAAGAGGAAACTGCAGCTGCCGTGTGCTACAGCAAAGCATGAGAGTTTAAAAGCATGTTTTAACCCCTTCAGAAGAGTCGGTAGCCCCATTTGTAAACCAGTCCTCAATGAACCTCACGTAGAGCTCTTGCAGATCTAGTGACCAGATCCACTGAGAAGTAAAATTTAACTTGCTCGAGTTGAATTTCATTCTTGTGATGGGAACATGCATAAAAAATTGCAGACCGACTGTGTCTGCATTTAGTTGCTACTTGCTTCAGCCTATTGCACCTTACCACTGACCTCAGGCCTTTTTTAGATCTTCCGAGACAGTTCCACTTAGATTAGGTACTTCATTATTATTAATTTTACTATTCGACTTATTTTCTTCTCCCTACTGGCTTGAAATACATGATTCATAGCCAGATCAAGCCCTAATAGGTATTACTTCCCTTTGCCATCTGGCCACAGCCTGGACAATACTTGAAGTTAAACCTGAATTTTAACTTCTTGAACTAGTAATTAAATCAGTGTTAGCTGCAGCCCGTGTGGAAAGCGTCTGCCTTGTAATTCATTACCACCAGCCTGTCTCTAATTTGCCTGTGTGCAGTGTACCCCTACCGTAGTGAGAGAGAGGCAACAGATCATTTATATAAATTAAAATCAATAGGGGGCTGAGTACTGAGCCCGGTGGAATATCCGCTGGGCAAGTGGAAATTTTGGAGAGTAAGGACTCAATCTTAACTGTTTGGCATCTTTCAGCAAGGTAAGATTTAAAAAGATTAATTATAATTTATGAAATATTAATACTTGGAAAGCTTCTCAGTGAAAATATTCAGTCAAAATGAAGGTTTCCTCAGGTTTGAAAATACAGTATCAACATGCCGAATTTTTTCAGCCTTAAAAAGCTTTTAATTTTCAATTTCTCCAAAGGAGTTTTTTTATTCTCTTACCCTGAACAATAATATTTTTTATTCCTAAGAAGTATTATTTCTGATATCATTGAAAATGGATTTTTTTGCCCCCCCAAAAGAAACAGAAGGGAAAATGTTTTTCATTCTGGATTTCTGGTACAATGAAACTGTCATTTCTTTAGGTGTCAAGTTTGGGAAATGAATTCTTTAGTAGGAGCACTGGTTCTCAGAGGTATAACTTACAGTAGGTGAGAATCTAGCCAAAAGCCTTTCTGAATGTGTTTATATAAAGAGAATTAAGATAGATAGACAGATAGATAGAGATAGAGATAGAGATGATAGAGATGATGATAGAGATAGAGATAGAGATAGAGATGATAGAGATAGAGTTAGAGATAGAGATAAATTTCTGACATTCAGAACATGCACCCACCTGAGGATTAAAAAGTCCCTGTTATTGTAATGGCTACAGTGTGCACTTCACAGCTGTTGATGAGCTCTGGATGCATGGAGTGACTTATTTAAAGTTATTCAGCAAGCAAACGGTGGAGTCCCAAGGCCCCTCGCTGCCACCATGAGACAGAAAACACTGCTCCTCTCAATGGGTTAAAGGTGACAGGCAATAAAAACCTCCTTCTCTTAAGCAGTGAGCAGATAATAATTCATGCTAAAACGTGCATTTGTGAGTTTCAAGACATATACGTTAGCCTCCCACGGAATTATATTATCATTTAATTCGTTCTTTTCTGCCCTGACATCTTGTACTTTAGTCCTGTTTACGATTCTGCTGCTTCTCATTCAACCCAGATTCCAAACACTTTGGTGCAAGGAGTGTCTCTCTACTGATACTGTGAAGTGCCCTGCTTATCTATTGTATGGTATGGGTAACACATAATGAGACAGTCGGGGTCTCGTAAATCTAAATTAAATGCAGCTCTGGGAATCTTGATATCATATATTGAATATTTTCTATGTCTTGCTTTTACCAAGCAGCACTTACCTAGAGATAATTATATGCCTGTGGCCAATAGGCAATTGCTCACAGTCACTGCCATCCCCTGTGAAGTGTTTTGCTTTGAATCGAGCACAACTTTTACTTTCTGCACTTTGTTTCTAAGGATACAGTCACGAACAGGGAACATTTTCCTCAGGAGCTCATCTGTTCCTGCTGCTTATCCCTCACCTGAAGTCATAATCCTTTGTTTGTGGCTATAATCAGCTCTGCAGAAACTAATTGTGATGTCACAGGCAGAAGATTATGACTTCAGGGGCAGGACAAGCAGCGGGAGCAGCTGACCTCTGAAAGACAAAGCCTCTCTTTTCATGCAGAGATAGTCAAAATGAGAGGAGAGACATGCCTCTCTTCTTTGAGGAGGAAATGTTCGTTAGGAATTATAAAAGGCATTAATTGGCTTGCAGGAGTTAATTTGAAGTGAATTGCTCTGTGATTATATCAAGGAGAGATAATGTATTCGGTATCAGCTGAATTATTAAGCTTGGTTTCTAATTTCTCTTTTGATTAAATGAAAAATACAACTAGTGATGCAATCAGCAACTTATCTATCTTCTCCCATAAAGCTGGAACCATGTAGCACCACATTTCCTCTCTAGCTGACTTTTACTGTGAAGTCCGTTATAAAATGGGTCAAATTGTTAAAGGTTTCTGCTTTTTCCCTTTCCCTTCGTGTAGTGATCAGAGGGACTTGTATTTGATAGCTTTCTAAGGGAGCATTTGCATGAATTCACAACTTGTGATATGACAGCATTAAAGAATCAGAGTTTGTTTTAATTTCTCTCTGTTTTTTTTAATTAATATTGTGGAATAGTCAGAAGTTTGGTAGGGAAATGTTATTTTTCATCAGTCCTAGTCTGAGAAATTGTGACTCAGGGCTTAGCCTGGAACAGTGAGAACTGCTATAAATGTAAGCAGCATTTTCAAGTCTCATAGGGAAGCTTCTTGAGATATATTCCCACCAAGACTCCCTATTTATGGCATGGTATTATTGAGATTAAGATCGTAAATGTGGTTCCATCACCGTGATGAATTCAGCCACAGATGATGGATCTGTGCTCCATCTGAAAGGACTGCATCAACTAACGTGTTGGTTCTGGTGGTCTGGATAGCAGTCTATTAGGAGGCTGTGTGCCAATAGACATTTATTCTAGACAGAATTCCTCTTTCTTTTTTCTCTGGGTCATGTTCAATTGTAGAGAAATACTTATTTACTATAAACTATGTATTTTGGTCCAGGTAAATGACACTCAGGGAATCACTCCTATTTTTTCTCTTTAGGGTAAGATTTTGTTCTTGAAGTAAGATCTTCTTTTTAGTATGATTCATTCACCCTGATATTTCATTTCTGAACAGCTTCACATCTACTTTGATCAGAGATGTGAACTTAGACGACTGCCTTCTCTAAAATATAAAGGAGCTACTGCTCCAGACTTTATTGAATTGAATTTTCTGTGTAAGGATGCTAGGTTACAATTTTAAGATCTTTTTTGCTGAAGGCAGCTCAGGTAAAAGTGTGGGAGCTCGGATAAACCATTCTGTTGTGAGGTCTGTAAACTGGAGAAGACAAGCACCACTTTTTTGAGGTCAGTGACTATGGGAGTGCCAATAAACATATAAGCAATAAGCAAATTCATCCTTGCAAAGTTACAGCACGCTCTTGTAACTGATTTTCAAATGCTGTTTACCAGTTGAATGTGGAACTTGTGTATGCAACCATGATCGCTGCCCCAGCAAAGTAAGAGTGTAACTGGCCAGGGAATGTTACACTCGTGATATCTGGGAAAACAAAACCAAACAAGCCAAAATACATCAAAACCAAACCAACCCAAAGCAAACCCCAAACATATCTCCCCTAAAAGCATCTGCAAGTGCTGAATTTACCACATTGGAGTTAGTTCAGAATGAAGAAGTAACTGCATTATTTTTAGAAAGAAAATGGAAGAAAAAGCATGTTTTTTATAAAGTATAGGATTAAATTATGCAAAAACACCATACTGTCATTGCAGCATTTTTTTCCAGGTAATAATAAAAAATCCAGGAAAGCATCAGAAAGCATTAAGCAATTAAAAGAAAATCTTGCTTGGTCTTTCACAGGTACTGTGAGCGGCAGATGGTATGAGAGCATTGTTGAAGAGTATAATAGACATTTTAATAAAAACCTAGTTTCTTAATGGCACACAAATGAAGCACAGCCTTTTTTTTACAGATTTAACACGCGAACATATTTCCTTTGATGGATGTTGTCATTTCTCCCCCTGTAATGATCCAACCTCTCTTGCACGCCGGTGGAGAGTACAATTCTCCCAGCATTTCTCCTGACCTTTTACAAGTTCTAAAATCACTGCTAGCAAAAATTTGTTTCCAATTTAATCTCACTAATTACGATTATTCCAGGGCACGGCGCTGTAGACGTAATGCTTGTTGACATAATAGCATGGACCGGCTGAATAAGAAAGCAGCTAACAGCATTACTTGGAACAAAGCTACAGCTCTTTATGTCCTATTTTTATATGCAAAGAAAAGCAACACTGGAAGGATTTTTAAAGGTTTTATCATTATGTACACTGTTAATGCTTTTATGGAAAATCTTATTAAACAAATTCCAGGCTGCAAGGAGAAAAATAAAAGGATGATTTAGTTCCTTATTCTACCACTGCTTATGTATAACTTCATCTGAGTGGTGTCTTTACCTTACAGCAAGAAAAGAAGTCGCTTCTCATATCTCTACAACCAGCAACTGTTAAAATGTTTAAAAATTTCTAGCACGAGACCAGCAAAAGTTTGAATCCAAAGGGCAAAGTAAGAAGTTTATTTTTGATCAGCTCTAGAGCTCAGTGCAGGTGCCTTAACTATTTGAGAGAAGACAACAAATTATTCCCATCAATTACCACAGCAGAAATGCTCTATCTTCTATGACATCCAAAGAGTTAATAAGTATCTTTGGGAAAAATAATATTAGAAGATGCCATGTGAAATATTGTTTATAGATTCCTTTACGTTATGAAGCAAACTGCCCCAGGGCTAAGGGCATAACCCAGCTGCAGAATAAGAGCTGGAAATAAAGTGATAAAAGCTTCCTACTTTATTTTGTTATGATAATATAGATGTCACATTATTTACTAGCTCATTATAAGTTACCGTGAATTTTTAAAACTGGGCTTTACCTGCCATAATAAATGTAGAAAACGTATTTTGTGACGCTTTAACTTCTCTTGCACTTTTGTTGTCAAACTGCTTCTCCAGTTTAGCAAATTGCAGAAGGTTTCGCAGCTGTGAAGTATGATTCAGTGAGTTTCTTCTGTGTAAGGGATTATATCAGGTGCACTCCTGCACGTCTCTGTGACTCACTATAAAAGAGATCTTCTGGTTCAGCTTTCTGAAATATAATTGGAGATTCCTCCATGGATTTATTCTGCTAAAGAATGAGCTACAAAACACCTTCTTGCTGTTTGCAAAGCTGTTTAATCAAAACCATGTTATATCCTTTGTTTACCTTTGGCTATCTAGAGACAAAAAATCCACAATAAAACCAAGGTGACAGAAGTAAAACTTCAGTGCAGATGAGATTACAGAGCAGCTGCTCGCACCCATGCTAGAAATGGGAGGTCTGCAAATTCCCAGTAGCCTAAAAATCAGATTCCTGGAAAGGTGGTGGGAATTGCCTAATGCTGGCATCCGTTGGAGAGACATTTCCTATTTCTCTAGTGTAAGGGATTTGGCCTTCAGTTTAGAAGATGAGTGAGCAGCACACAATCCCTCCCAGTCTTCTGTGGTCTGCAGAAAGTCAGGTTCAGAGAATTAGAAGCAAAAGAACTGAAAATAATGTGTAATTTTTATTACAAAAAAGATGCTTTTTAATAACTTCCCAAGTTATCTTTCTATTTTTCTTTCTGTACCTGCACTAAAATAAGATGATGTGTTCCTGGTTAACCACTGAGTTGCTACAGATGTACCTGAGGAATTCCTCCAGGGTCGAAAAAGCAGCCAAAGCAGTTCTCCATGTAGGATGTATAAAATGCACAGGCATAATTTTCAGTGTGGTAGATACCATGCACCTCATCTCACTCTCATTAAGACTCTTTCTCTTTGAACGGACTACCAAAAATTTTTCAATACTTAACATCTTCATTCAGAATTTGGAGCTTCTCGACTTTTGCGTATCCAGCCAGCAGAGCAGTCACCTGTATTCACTGATGTAAGTACTTTGCTACTTCGTACCTTCTATTTAGCAGTCTATGGAAAGACTCTATTGGTCCTCATTTCTAAATATATTCGTGGCCTTTGACTTTGTAACCTCTGACAAATATGGTTTTCTGTTTGTAAATCTCCGGCTCATTTTGTTCCTTCAGTTACAATTCCTATTAGAATACAGGAAATAGTCACAGATGGTAACACTGAAAACTACCTTAGATTAGTTTATGTTTAAGTAAAGAAATCAAGAGATTTGCTCAAGAGAGTCACTTTCGTATACTTTAAATGCTTCCATTTCCAAGAAGATTGTCAACATGCACCTATCTCAGAGGTTTTAAACCAAGAAATGAAGTTTACTTTGGACTCCAGTGCTGACTCACAGAAAGATCTCAAAGATAATTCCTTTTATTTGCTGACAGTATCATAGTAGGATATCTCAAGAAAAAAGGCCATTATTTTCATGGTTACTGAAATATGGTAACAATGGCATCAAACACATAAGTATTAATTTTGATAGTAACTAAGTTGTACTCCAACAGCTCCTTTTCCCAACTGTGAAGCCTTTAACTTATACTCATTTCCTCCTTTAAATACATTTTGTTATATGAATGGCAGGGGTCTCCTATTCGCAGAGTTTCTGTATAAACCCCAAACTTACATGGAGTAGCAAACCTCATGAAATGCAGTGGGACCTTTGTAACTCATGAACCTTTGGACTCGACCAGTTGTATTCTGAACTAATTTCCATTATATATTCAATAAAGCATTATTACTATTACTACTACTACTACTACCACCACCACTACTACTACTACTGCTGCTGCTGCTATTATTGCTATTATTACTATTACTATTACCATTATTATTACCAACTTTGTATTGGAATAGTTGTAAGACAGTACAACTATTAGAAAGTTCATTAGGAAGAAATCTAAGTTTCCAAAGTTTCTCACAAAGTTTTGAAACGCAGAGCACCAGCCCAATGACTTCTCATCTGTTACACTTCAAACTGCTTGCCTCAATACCCCAATGTATGACTATTTTTTATTTAAGCTACTTTGACTGGTGAACAAGAGCACAGAAAGTGGCTCTAGTGTACACATTCATTTTTCTTCTTTGACATACGAAATACAAAGCAGGTCACAATAATTAATCAAACCTTTTAGCGAACTGGGTGGGGTTTTGTTTTCTTCTTTTGAAATGTTTGATTTCTCTCCTTTCTCAGTAACTCCCGATGTTCGCTGCTCTGGCAATACGATGTGCAATTTACATTCTTGGAGTTACAAATCTGATTAGGAAATCATATTAGTCATCTTCTCTTAAAGGGTAATTGCAGACAGAGAGACTGAAAGTCTGAAATACCTATAAAGTACAGCCCAGAAACTTTTTATTCGCCTTGATTAACTAAGGAAATTGGTGATACATATTGGATTACAGCCACTTTTAATAACCAATTTGCATTAAATCAGTACAATCAAGAAGAGGAGGATTAGAGTCGATAGCACGTGTATTTATCCACCTAATAAACCCGTTCATTTGATGAAGTTATTGAGATTTCAAAACAACTACCATGGTCTGCACAGATTCTATTACAATGACCTAATACAGTAGCAGTTAAGTGTAGGTCTTCATGATAAAAAAATGAAACACATATACACACACGCACACAAATGGATTTAAACAGAAAATAAATTTTAATCACTGCTATTCATGTATACACCAGGGAGAAGTCAAATATACAGAGCTGTGCATCACCTTGACAAATAAAGGAAAGAGCTTTTAGGGACAAATGGGACCAGCTTGCTCAGTGTGACTTTTTTCCCAAACAAACAGCCTTAAATATGTGGAAACTCAGCCATCTGCTTTTCATATGTGTCACACACAGCTCAGCTTCTCTGTGACGGTACTGCTAGCAAAAAGAGACATAAATCACATGTCCTCGACTTACTACAAATCCCACACAGTATCTTATACCTTCCATATTCCTTTCCTGATAAAAGAAAATAAATTATTTCAAAATAAAGCCAAGACCACTGGGACAGATACTTTGGCAATGTGTAGTTTGTCTTAAGATGGATTGCAAACACAGTTGCAGTCAGAAGGGCTGCGTTTTCCCTACTTGCTATTGCATCTTACTTAAATTCCCAGTAATTTGAGAGAAATCCACTAATACTTTGCAATAAATTCAACCGTTAGTAAACCATTACACTTTGCATTGTTTTCTTAATGTAGGGCAGTTACGGGAAGTTCTGTTCTAAATAATACAAATCTAATGCATTGTGGACATTGAGAGCTCAGAAGTTCCAGAAGTTTCCTATTTCCAGAAATATATTTTTATCTTTCTCTCTATAGCTAGAACATAAGGGGGGAAAAACCCTAACCAACCAAACAAATAAACCACCAAGACCCCCCCAAACCGCCAAAAAGCCCCAAAACATCCAGTTCAAAGAATACATCATTACATAAATCTTTGTACAATTATTATGACTTTATTCTGTGTCAATGTTTAAAACAATTTAAAACTTGCAATCACTAATTACCTTATTTAAGTAGCATCACTTAAAGCCAAGACCTCTATCCTGATCCATATGCAGTTAGAATTTTCTGCTGTGTTTTCTGTGAAAACCAATAATTTATCTCTGAGCATGAGCTTCATGTCTCTTAAAATCCTGATCTCCAAATTTTTTACTCTCAGATTTTGCTCCTCAGTAGTGTTTATAAGTTCTTGTGGAAGTTGTCAT
>NW_010177603.1:0-10250 GCF_000695765.1 Mesitornis unicolor
CTACCCCCACTGACAACTTTACAAACAATTGTCAAAGGTGGAAAGGTGCCTCAAAGGCAGGAAAAGAAAGAAACTATTTTATTTCAATTTGTTCCTGTAAAGCAGCCCAGAAACTATCTATATGCTTTTAAGGTGAACACCAGGCACATAATCAACTTCTATAAAGTTTAATACTATTTAGGATGGTTACATCAAAAGCCTTTTTGAAGTGGATAAGACTTTATATAAAAGCTATTTTCAGAAGAATTTAAAAAAATTAAAAGTATACTGATTAAATCCCTGCCAGAAACTGCACCATGAAACAGTCTAACCAGTATGTCTCCTACAAACGAAAAAGGTCTCCAATATTCTATATTAACAAACTAGGAGGGAAAAAATAGTTACATGATTTCTTCCAGTACTAAGAAAAGACCCTTAAAAAGGCTAATAAAAAAAATTAAGTGGCAATGCTTCAGAAGTCTAGTGATTTGACACATTAAAATTGAGGTAAGAAAATGCTTCTGTAGAAATATTTGTAAATTACCAACAACAGCAAAATGCTAAAACATTGGTATACCTCACTATTTAAAACTGTTAAAAATTAATTAAAAAATAAAACTATTTAATATAATTACAAAAGTAAAGCAGAAGGAAAAATATTTTAGATAACCAAACCAAAAGGATTTTCTGCATGTTACAGCTGAAGTGAACAGAGTGACAATTGAGTAAACTCTACATTGACAATGCTCAGGGAACGTACACTCAAAGCAATAGATATAAACAAAATGTAGGCAACAAGCATTCCATGGATTCAATACTGTTGTTTACTACGTATTCAAGTACAACACTTCAATAAAGCCTGCAAAGAGAAATCAGAAAACATGGAATCCATTTCAAGAAAGAGACAAGAAAAAAACAAAGCATGATGCTATTACAACATAAAGCATTTCTAAAGCATTAATAAACAATGCATAACTGAAAATAGAATAGTGACCAAACCACCATCACATATTAGAGCTAATAAAAAGAAATACTTTCATATGCAATACACTATATACAGAGATAACAAAATCATCCACAGTTACTTTAGAACAAATTAAATACATTAGGAATGCAAATACTTGTGAAGCATGAAAGACATCAATCATTAACCACCAAGTTACATTTTTCCAATAGCAGGTAATCCTCATCCCTTATCTGAAAAAGGATACTGAATTAGAATGGTACCCAATATGACTTGTGCATTGGAATGTTTAACTTGCTTCAAACCTACTACTCTGAACTACTTATGTTCTGTGCCCAAATAGAGTGGTTTAACTCTTTTGAATCTGTATATAATGTTCACACCTTCTATAATATAACTTCCTGTGTAAACTTTACTACACATCTGAGGTCTTCAGGAAAAATAAATAGACTGAGTATACTCAGCATCATAATTTTAAAATACAAATTTAACCCAAGATAAGGAACTATTTCACCTGGATTTCATAAGAGGCTGAGTTACCCATTTCTTCAATCTCCGACGTCCAAAGGAAGTTTTAGTATGATCCAAGACCCAGAGTAGGCTTCCTTTTGTTTTCATATCAGTCTAAAATAATAAAATAGCATAATTATTTTTAAGTTAACAACCAATGATGTAGTGAAAGGATCTTCACCACACCACTTAAACATTCTGATTAGGCTTCAAGATACGGCAACTGCATGTTAATTTCATTTCCTGTTCACCAACAATGCCTTACCTAAGTACCTCCAACAGTCATAAGATACTTAAGTGTGTTTTTCCTTTAGCCAGAAAATCCTTCTAGAAAATGACTGGAATAGATTAAACAAGTTACATTAACTCTGTGCATAAAGGTCTGTGCAGTAGCACAAAAGAAAAAAACTCTACTGCAGTCATATCACTTTACTTCAGTGGCTCAAGAACTCAAACTTTAGGAAAGTTCCTTGCTAATCAAAGTGCAATAACGTTCCTAACTCATACTAAAAGCCAGCACAGATTAACTTTCATTTATGTCTCTGAAAACTTAATCTTCCTTCAGTGTGATCCCATTTTAAATAATTTAAAACTGGGTGAGATTTGCAAACTAACTTAACTAACTTCATTAGGATGAATATGTCAAACAGCTATGAAAATATCAGAATTTATTTAAAAAAAATAAATTTGTCCTTACCTGATTCTGTAAAATTTCAAGATTTTTCATTGTTGTCCCATTAATTGTCATGTATTCAGTTTCACTTGACAACCGTTTGAAATTGCTAGAAAGCAGAATTTCATTTATTTTTAAATTTGGGCACAGATGTAACAATGAAACACTGTCAAATTTCTCACATTAGAGAACTCATTATTTATGCAAAATAAAAAAAATCAAGTAAGAAATTAAAATCTATTCAAATAAATTAAAGAACTGAACACTAATAACTTCTTTTAATGTATTGATTGGGAAAACAAGATTTATGACTCACTTCACAGTTTCACACAATGATCCTGACAAAACACAGAATAAAATCCAGCTCTCCTGTTATCAAATACTGCTCCACTAAATTGTTAAGGAAGTACTCCTTCTTCAGTCTATCATGAAATTGAAAAAGTAAATGTTTCTGTTACTGTTCTGTTATGATCACTGTAGGATTAGGGACAGGACTAAGAATTAATACTTCAAGAGTGGAACAGACTTTTAACACAACTCACCATCAAAACAGCACATCAAAATACATATTCTCATTTTTACTACTATTATACTATTTTATTTTATTTTATTTTTAATATGAAATAAACACGACCAAAATTACTTGACTTGTTGACACTCCTTAACAGAGTAGGATGAGACCAACCCAAAGGCTGTGTTGGTTTAGAATCAACATTAATAAAATAATTGTATTAGACATCTAATCTTATTAGATATGAAAATTATTTCAGTCTCAGACATTCACATGTGGTAGTCGTGACCATGAAGTGGAGTGCTTTAGTGGATCCTCACTAAATGCTTCTGACAAATCAAGCCACAATTGTCTAGGTTAATCATACTGCTGACTGCCCTTTGCACAAAATCTAGGACACTCTATTGTCTTAGACTAAACAGAATGACTTGCTGGGTGGGATTTAAAACTGCTTTCTTGACTTTTCACAAATTTTTTTCAGTGCATTCAATTTTAAACTCTCTGAGGGGGCACCCAAATGCTCAAATTTTCCTGTTAGGAACACACAGCTGCATTATGGCTATATTAAAACCAAAAACACCATTAAAAGTTTCAGGAACATGAAATATTCAGAGACTAATGTTGCATGCAGGTGTTTGGCCCTGCTAGCAAATTTGTTCCTAAATAAATGGTCAAGTTAGAAGTATTTTCCACAGAATTAAAAAAAAAAAAAAAAAAGTAGATGCAACTGAGTGTCCTCAAGAAGCTCAGTGAAAAAACTATCAGCTGTAAGTACAGCTGACTCAGAACTGTAGTCATAATTATTCTGCTTCAGTGTGCTATCCCAGCAACCAATGTTCACCAGCAAAACAAAACCTTGGAGGCAATAGCAGCAGCACTTTCCAAAGTACACAATATTATAAGCAACAAAACAGTACTTCCTTTTACTGTCTTCAGTCACAACTGCTGATGCTGGCAAAAATTAAATAGGAATTATTTCTGCTTGGCTCCCAGTTCTTACGATAAACAACAAATCCTTCTCATTCTTCCAAAAGCATCTCTTCTGGTTCTAGGACTCACCTAAACTGAGGTTTCTCCATTTGCTGCATTTTGATTTGCCACTACTCAAGCTTGTTATCTCTTAAACCCAGCTGGGTAAGAACTATGTCTTTCCATCTCTTCCTGAAAGCGAAATGGATGCTTTTGGCTCTTCCTATCAACCCTCAGTCACTCATAAGTGGATATCAAGACTGTGGACTTACTGGTTCTAGTGTTTCCCCACTTCACCTGGCTTCAAAGCACTTAACACAGAGCATATTCTGTTTACAGCAAGCTTGCTCTCTGGTAGTGTTTAAAGACAACTAACTCCGCTCCACTGGAAAGTATATTTAATATTCTTTCAGAATCAGATACGCTAAAGTTGTTCTCACAGCATAAATTATGTGCTTCATATCATCCAGGTGTTTGTTTTATCTGAGTTACTCCACCCTGCTATTAACCGTGGTAATTGAGAACTTACAGTATATGAATAACAGCCAAGATCAACCGCAGTACGTGCCCAACCAACAATTCCAGATGTCACAACACAGAACATGTTTTGCTTCCACCCCCTCATCTTCCTTCAGCTTGGGATCAGAGCTTGATAAAAATGAGAACTAAGACAGACTCTTTGTAGGGAATTTAGGAACTAAATGGCATAAGAAGACAGCTGTAAACAAATATTAAGTCAGTGCTGGTTTTGCAGCAAGGGTGTCAACACATTCCTTGTGAGAAATTTTAATGTGCCGCTATCAGGCATCTCCTGCATCAGTAAAAGTGACTCTTCAGAACCACTTCAATTGCATCACGATGCAATAATTTCTTCTGTAGGTGACAGTGTGACCTGAGGTTCAAAGAACAGACTTGCAACTGTCTCAAATACTTAAACAGCACAAAACAAGTGATGGAAATGGCTGGCAATTCAACTGCTGAGGAGCAAGGCAACGTACCATCACACCATCTGGACCAAGAAAACTGAAATGAGGAAACAATGAAACACAAGGTTCTAGTTAAGATTTAGGAAACTGGTGAATACTCATTAGAAAGAGGTTTCTACTCATAAAACCACTTTTCAGAGTAGAATCACACTTGATGATGAGTATTAAAGAGTTACTATGATTGCTTTAGGACAGTAAACCACATCCTTAGACTTCAATTCTTTTGCATTATCTGTGAAATTGGATCTTGTTGGTCATTCTGCCTCCTGAGAAGCTTGCAGTGAAGGGCACTTTTAATGCTTTATTCATTATTCTCTCTACAGGAGATATTATATATAATTTTGTACTTAGTAACCCAGCCTAAGTGAATGCATGTTATTCAGATCAGTAGTTTTCAACTACTTTATTTTGCAAATCTGTAAAATCTTTCCAGCAAAGCTGCAAGGCACTCTCATCAAAAGCCTAATAAGCAGCAGGTTTTCTTTGCTCAATTACCTTTTGCAGATCGCTAGAGTCCATGTCTTTGGGATTTTTAAGGGTGAATAAACTACAGAACAAAGCTATCTATGTAGACAAGAGTTGCAGGAATCCCTGTTCAGCTTTAAGGAGTAAAAAGAAGCAAAACCAAAAACCCTCAATTTCTCAGAAGCATTAGCTTCTTTCATACCTAAAGACATTTACCACAGTCCAAGTAGTGAAGGACATGAAGCCCAGACTATGTTTTGTATTTAATTAACCACTTTTAAATTCATTAGCAAACATTGCTACAGGGTTAGAATTTCTGATTCTGATCTCTCATGTGACAGTAGTACAGAAATTTCTGGCTAAACCAGTAAAAAAAAATAAAAGAAACAAAGAGACAAAACCGAACTCAGAAATACAAAACAAAGAAAAAGAACAGAAATGAGCAGACCTGGCAAAAAAATAAGAGAAACAAAAATAACCTCCATCCTTTTTATCCTGCATTAATCTTCTCTTTCTCCACTGAACTCACCCCAAGGACTGAGGCTGCAACCTTGCTCTACCCAGATGTCTGCACTCTCTCAGACTGCTTCCTTGCACACAGCTTCTGCACTCCTACAGACTCCAGACGTTCAGAGTGCAAGAGGTCCCTCCTGCTGCCCTTCTTCAGTGGTCTCAAAAGATATGGCAAATCCTTTTCTAAGCACCTCTTCTTAGTGTCTGAACACCATGTCTTTCCTTTTTCAGTGCCTCATGATCCTCAGCTGACATCATCAGCACACAAGAGATACTAAAGCCTTGTGGACACCATTCTCTCAATTTCTATGACTTTTCCCCTGAAAATTCAAGGATACACAGCATCTTAAGCTGGAGAACTTACATTTTTTTACTCCTCTCCTAATTTCATCTTACCAACTCCCTTCCATCATATTATAAAGTACAATCAAGTATTTCTCCTCTTCTTCAATACTCTCTTTCCTCTCCTCCCTCCAAGTAATTTTAACCCTCCCCTCTCTTCTTTTACTTCTGTCTCTGTGTAAGGGACCAGACAATATGAGGTTAAATGTCTCAAACATGTCTAATGTGTGGAGACATTAACAAGTTGCAGTCAGAGAAGGGGTGCCTTGTGAAGGCAAGACAACACTTCTCTAAGCCAACTTCCTTATCTTACACAGCAAAAGATTTGGTCCCTGGAGCTGTAACTAAAAGACTGACAGAAGGAGAGCATCCTGCCCAAAGAGGCATCGAAGGCTGAACAGTTCCCTAATCAAGCTGAAGTCAGCAAAAAGTTGTGGTAACTGAGGGAAAGGTAAATGCAGCAGAGGGAGATCATGACCACTGACTGCTGGACCACTGACTCAAGAAACCCTTCAACTCAAAAGGAGAGGAACACTGAGCATGTGTACTAACTAGCATGGAAAGCAAGAAACTCAACTATGGGGAGGCGGCTGGCTGCCTGCAAGAACTGAAAAGGTATAGGCAGCACCTCCAAAGACTGGACTGCCTCTGTTGACAAGAACTACACTGGAACCAGGACCAGATCTTGATCTCCTTTATTTTTCTCTCTCCTCCCCTTTAAGTATAGCAAGGCTTATATTGTCGACTGTTGTCATTTATTAAGCCGATTGCCGTGGGAAGAGCTACTGTCATTTGATCTGCCACTAATTTGTTGCTAGTTCTTAAGCAGATTGCCATGAGCAAAACTGCTAAGCATAGTATTGGTGACTGGAACAGCTCAATCAATGACCCTTGAGATTTGTCTCACCGCTGTTCAACTCATTGGGGATTTACAAATCTGAGCCACTTGTCCCCCTCTTTAGAGGAGGATGTTACACTCTTGTTTTCTATCTTCATTGCTGGTAGTTCTCCGATCCCAAAGCTACTCCTCTCCTTCAGAAAGATACCTGGCTCTTCCATTCCCTGCGTTTCCTGAAGTTCATCTATCACTCTTCAAAATCTAAGAACTACAGTCTGTCTCTCCCATCTCCAATATTCTGGAAAACTTGTAGGTAAAATAAAAATACACTGAGAGACATTTTCCAGCAACTGCTATGCAAATGATGATTTTTTTCAAGCAAAACTGGATACTCAGCTGTATTTGAAAACCTTTCCTAAGTGTGTACCAACTTCTTGTCAAAAGCCAGTAAAGGTCTCTCACTATGTAAAGGTGTTAGAACACATTGAATAAAAAAAAAAAAGCTTGTAACATTCATTGTTAAATCTACTTTTACTTGCTACTAGAGTTCTAATGCAGTCTAGCCACATTCCTGGATTCTGCGATGGCAGAAATATTTTTATAGTATTTTGCTTTATTTAGGATTTTTAAAATGGATGTAAAAGATTCATCTAAATATTAAAAGAAAACTTGTTTCTCCCCCCAGTAATGAGGACCCCTCATCACTTACATAACATTTCATTACTCTTACTATTAAACTGAGCTGGAATTCTGTTCACGTGGGAGAAGAGTGTTTATCTGAAGAAGGCATAGAGGTGTAAGGAACTTTTTTGGCATTATTCCTATCAGATAAGTCTTTTTCATCCAGATCTGTGTCATGTATGTTAATAAATTGAAAACTATCTCACAGTTCCAACCTCATGCTCACCGACTTCTCAGTATATGCTCACTGACCTGAATTCTCCTAGGAATTTCAGGTTGCTTGACAGTGCAATGGAAGTATTTATGTTCTGTTTCCTGCAGAATCACAAAAGATCCATGAGCCTGACACCCTTTGCTTAAAAAGAATCTCAGAATTTAAATAGTATTTCGCTGGCATTAGGAAAATTACTGAAGTTGAGTTTGCCTCAGTATTAGGCTCACTATTTTTATATATGTGACACAATAAAAACAGCAGGTAGGATTCAGTATTGGGTAGTCAAAGCAGTAAAGGCTTTAGAAATAAATAAAGTAGAATCCAGGCTTATAAGCACAGGAACAAAGTTATCTCAGATAATGTATTTTATTTCTTCATAGCATATCACAGAGATATCAATTTTTTTCCTTTCCATTGCCTTTCTACTCAGATGCTCATACATTCACATAAAGTCCACCACAGCAACCTTCAGCAGGCCACTGTCAACTCTCAAATGTAGTGCTTTTCCCTCCCAGACTGTAATTATACTTGATTTTAAGATGTATCTATTACAAATGTGACTGACTGGATGCTCAATAAGCCTTCACTTAATGTTTCTCCTTTGCTACTGAATTACTTATACATAAGAGATGGATTTTGTATTTCCCTCATCTGTAAGCATTCATCTTATACATTATTTCACATAAGGCACTGTGACAACACCAATCTACCACTGTGATCATGGAATGACATTTCCTTGGAGTTTACTGTCTTCGTCAGAAACTCTCACAAGATTTCTCCAAAAAGCCAACTAAAGCAGATGAGTGGGAACACCACAGATCAGAGCCCTCCTCGATGGATGAGGCAGGTGAGACGGCTTAGAAGATGCCATAGTTCTTTTCGTAAACATTTTAAAAGTACTCGGAGAGAGAAAGGGTAACTTATGGAAGAAAATTAATTCCAAAATCCAGAAAACCCAAGTATACGTAATTTCCAAATATTTGAGTAGATACCTGGGAAATTTTGAAAGGTGACGTCTGCAGCCAGTTTTTAAAATGCAGCTGCATTTTTTAAAAAACTGGTACTGTAGGGAGCCTTTCAAAATAAGGCTTGACCTTTAAGAATCCCATACAACATCTGAATGATCTACAACTGACATGATCTACTTCTAAGTTTCCAGTTTCCAGCCAGACTTAGTTTGTTAAATCCTGCCTACTTACAGGACAGAGGAGTACTAAGACAACCAAGAGAATATTTTGCACATGATTCATGACAGATAAAGCTGTTATGTTAAAGCATTTAATAAGCCTCAATGATATTTTCAAATCTAAGCCAGATAGAATAGCAATCTTTTAGACTTGTTCAAGCACAGGATAAAAAGATATCTGAGTGGCAGTACCTTTCAATTTTCATTTGATTCTACTCACATAATCCTGTTACAAATTTTGCGCACCCATTTGAGCATATCTAATAAACTTAAGTGTTGGGACTACTTGAGGGAAGACAATATTATCTCCATGCCTGTGTGTTTTTGTAGTAACCTTGCACAGAGTGACAGTTTATCAACACCTCTCTGCATAATTGTTCCCCTATTCCTAGTTACCACTGAGCCAACTCAAGGGACTTTTCAGAAAGCCAGAATGTGTTGAAAATCTGTTTTCTTTATAACTGATAATGAGATTCACCAACTCAAACAGACCTGCTGAGTACTGTCTAAATATCAGAGCACATTAGCATCTATACCGACTTCCAGAGCTGCAGAAAATAGTTTAGTTTCTCTTGCAAAGAACACATCATCTCCAAATCTAAATTACAGCTTTTTTTTTAAAGCTGCTAAAAACCAACAAATTTTGTTCACAAAGTAAAACCAAGGTTGAGATACAATAGCTGATATTGATTAACAAACTTTAAAATTTCCCCCCAGTGTCTACCAGGTTTTGCACCTTGTTTGTTTTCAGTAACACCTGGCACCCGTACACATTCATCTACATTACTGATAGTAATGTCTTGATGAACATACTTCATAAAGATTTTCATGAAACACCACTTAAAAAAGAAATCACTTGATTCTTTCAGCTCTGATTAGGACCTTAAAGGTAAGACATAATTTTTACAAAGATTATGTTTATCACTCAAGAAAGTGTGTTCATTACATTGAAGGGAAATTGACTGTTAAAACTTGTAAGATAATAACAGTACATGTATTGGTGCTATGAATTGGAAATTCATAAAGGCAACTTACCTTGGATTGTAAAGCATCCTTTCCAAATTAAATTCTTTGAGGTATGCAATTACTGCTGCCAGAGAGCAAATAACAGGCTTATCCAAGCTTAGTATTACACATAGTTTTTGAGGACCTAAAAAAAAATAAGTTTCTTGTTAACTCATTGTTTACTTCTTATGTATTTTAGAAAAAGCATAATCTATTTTTCAATTTAATCAAATAGAAATACATAATATATGCACAGTGTTCTATGATATCTATAAGTCAACATAAAGTGAGGTTCCAAAATAGGATTTATAGTGTCAATGTAAAACAAATTGAAATAAAAGTTTCTTTCTTTTCCTGCCCTTGAGGCACCTTTCCACCTTTGGCAATTGTTTGTAAAGTTGTCAGTGGGGGTAG
>NW_010177604.1:0-10904 GCF_000695765.1 Mesitornis unicolor
CAACCAAGCGATTCTGTGATTCTGTGATTACTGCCTCATGAGATCTATGTTAGTACATATACTTAACTCCAACACATACTTTGTTTACCCAAAATATTTTTTAGATTGAGGGGTTTCAGAATTTTAATGTAAAATTTCTTGATGTACTTTTTATTATTTAAAAGGAAGATGCTATCAAGAACATCACAAGCATTGTAACTTATTTTTTATGTGTCAGGATGTAGGTGCCACTGTCAGATTTATTTACAAACACCAGTGTTCCTTTTTAGAACTAGAAAAAAAAATTTGGATAATCAGAATATGTTACTGAACATGTATGTGGTTGTATCAAACCTGCACTACATTAAATATTACAATGAAATACTCGGATGGATAGCTAGCTGTACAGAACATACACTAAATATGGGGCTTAAGATAATGGACTACTTAGGAATGGACTGCTTCTAGCCCTTTTATAAGCTTGGCAGGATGACAGGATATTTGGGTTTGTATTTAAATAAATCTTGTACCTAAAAGAAAGAACAAATTGCATATGAAATAATTTTAATCCCTAGATATCATCTTATGAACTGCAAAAAGTGATATGGTATCATTGTTTATTTCTGTAACTAAACTTTTGTATATACTTAAATGTATGGCTATATCATTAAAGATAATGAGCATTGTGAAATGCATATTTCAGCAAAAGAACAATGAATAAAGTGAAAAATTGTGATACAAAAATGGCGTTCCTAGTAGTTTCTAACACTGGTTCAAATGTTAGGTATTACAGAAGTTATCAAAATTATACTCTCAAATAAGACCTCAACAAAACCATTAACAGCAAACTCTACCGTGCTATCATTCAGGAGTTTGACAATATAGGAATGTCAGCTGGAAGGTGTGTTTTTCCAACAGATCTGACATAGTTACCCTGGGAAAACTTTCCCATTTATGTAGAGACATGGACTATGCCTAAATGTAACTATGTGTTTAGCCATAGTAATTTCAGCTTTTTAAACTCAAAGATGGAGGAATTAAGAGCTGCAGAAATTTATGTTAATCACAAAAAGGATAAGGTCAAGTCTTATGCTAGTCTCTAATATGTAAGGAGAAATCTTGCTAATGATAGAAGTGTTTACTGGCTTTGACTTGGTGAGTTTTGCCTTTAATTCTCATACAGTAAGATGTTATCTTTTTTAAAAAAGAATTTTGTCATTCATCATAGCAGAAGTAGGTCTTTCATTGGCAATTCATTATTTAAAGGGAAATTACTGCTATTCTGAAACTACATATAGTGGTAATCAGAATTAAATGGGAAGGTAAAATGCTAAGGACACTTTTAGGAATTGTATTTAAAATTCATAGATCCTTTTTCTGCTTTGAAGTATTAACCTAAGTGTTTATCAAAGAAGACACAGCCTTAACCCCTGGCTATTTAAAGTAAATAAAGACCAGATGTTATAATTCCAGGTTTGGGTGCATTTCTCTTTAAGAAGCAATGCATTTTGTTGTAGCAATTGGTGTAAAGATAAGAAGTCATGAAGTAGGTTGCCACATTCTCTCTGGTTCGTTTGTTATGTTTTTTGCTTCTGACATTATGTCATGGGTTCAAGTCTCAAAGTGGCACTCTATATCTCTCTACTGATAGAAGAGCTATCTGTACTTTAGGTGACATTTTAAAATAAGCTCTCTGGCAGTTATCCAAATGTATGCTAAAAATCATAAGAGGCATTTTCAGATAAGAGTTGGAGATAATAGAACTCTCATGGGCAGCATCTCTTCTCTATAAAACTCACTCTGATACTCAAGATTGTCTGTGAGCTATTGCTGAGCACATCTGTAACGGCTGCTTCATTTTCAGCAATGTCATTTTGTAACAAATAACTCATTATCCTTCAGAGATGTTCAATATCTGGGATTTGAGAAGCATTTTAAAATCAAATTCTATTCAGAAGCTACTAATCTATGCCGCACAAGCTTTTGTCTCTTATTATAAATTAACTCCTTGATCCTAGAAACTGTTTCACTCTTTCTGTGCCACGTAACATACTCAGATTCTCTGAAGAATGGGTTGTTTTCTAATGACTTAGTAGGAAGTAGAAAAGTGCAATACCTGGGCACAGGAAGGGGGGATAAGTAGATTACCATGAGAGCAAGTGTTCCCATAGGAATATGTCACGTACCATGCTTACCCTACAAGTCTAGTTAGTCCTGCCAAGAAAGGGAGTTTGTTCACCAAAGAAACAAAAATTAATAAGACCAGTGGTGTGGACTGTTTCATATTGATCTTTTTGTAAAATGTTGTTTTGCAGTGATAAGTCATTGTAGTTTTCCCTTTCAAGTCAGTTTTTTTTTTTGCTTCGGTGTGTACAGTTCTCAGTTTATTTTGTTATGACATATTGAATGTCACTGTCAAGTATTGGCGATATTTTTGTGGTGAGAACTAAAGAGTATATGCTTTTTCTCTACCTAGTGAAAATGGTTTTTTGCAGATAGAATAAGAACAACATGGAAAGTTCCCATAACCTTTATCATTATCTTGGACAGTAATAAGCATTTGGGAGCTTCACGAAACATTTGGAACTTTAATTAGGAAGTCATACTTGTCATACCTGAATGTGTGTAATAAAGGTACACAAGATATTTCATATGGTGGAAACCATAAGCGATGTTATCTGTATTCATCCCTGATAACTGATTCTCCCTTCACATTATCAAAATTCTTCATTAGGCTTTCTACTAATCTGTGTAAAAAGAAGAGACTAGAAAAATAAAAACCCTGCATTCAGACCCCCAAATATCCTATATGTGAGGATGTCCTTGTTCCTCTTGTGATAAGAAAATAATTTTGACTGATGGGAGCTATTGACCTATTCATCTTCAAATTAGTGTTGTTTCCTCTGTTAACATTTTCTGATTCTACAGATAATTCTCTGATTAAATATTTTTGAGCAACTCTGCTTTGATAGCTGATGGAATTGTATTTTTCATCTTGTGTCAAGGGCTTTGTGTACTTTAATTTTCAGTGGCTGGGATAATAGTGTGTTAAGTACTGTCCAGTTAGGAAATAGAATTCGAGTCAAGCAATATGATTATAGTCAGTTAGTCCTTTGTGTCTAATTAATCTGAAACTGTGTTAGAGGTTGTGGTGCCACAGAGTTAATAGATATTCCTATGAACTACCTAATGCACACACAACAAGTAATTCTAAGTCTGAGGCAAAAGAAGTAATTTATCTTTATCAGACTACAGTTACAGCTGTATTTGAGAGAGTCTATGAAGGGATCTAAATGAAATTGCTGTTGTACTGAATGAATTCTTCAAGAAAACTTTTTTACTCTCCCAAAAAATGTAAGAGGAGAGGAGGGAAAGGGAAAGGGAAAGGGAAAGGGAAAGGGAAAGGGAAAGGGAAAGGGAAAGGGAAAGGGAAAGGGAAAGGGAAAGGGAAAGGGAAAGGGAAAGGGAAAGGGAATCTCCAGGGGGCCCCAGAGGGACACAACCAACACTAAACAAAACCTCTTAACTATGAAATCTGAGTTTACATCAAGAATGGACTTCCATGTATGTTAAAAAATATATTATTAAATGTCAGATTTGCCAATAAATTATTCCTTTTGGATTCAGTTAGCACCATATTTCTAAAAAATATTGCTGTTTAGGCACCATCTGATGGTGAAGCTATCAGTCTTTTAAGTCACATGCCACTTGAACTTCCATCCAGAGCCCAGAGAATAGATAGAAACAGGAAATAATTGAAAATTTGTCCACTTTTCATTCTTTCAGTTTGTGATATTGAAACTAAGATGCCTTAGTCAAGGTAACCATTCATACTGTACGTTATTTGATAAAGGATAGTATCTCATGATTACTGATGTTCATCAATGCAAATTAAAGGACAGCTGATTTGGCATAACATAGAGGTAGCTGCTTAATATGTAGTTTTCTGTGATATATAGGAGGTCAGCCTGTAAGACATTTTCTGACTTACTAAGAAATTATTATGAACAAGAGTAAAAGTATACATAGTCATAGTATAAAAAGGTTTTAATGAAAAAAAATACACCAACAGAAAATGAATTAGGAAAAAGATGAATGTAGCACATAATAGCTATATAGTATTTCAAAGATGAAGAAAATAAGTTTGAATTTTTCACTGAAAGAGGTGAGGAGTCACTGAGACTGGTGAGTTTTGATTAACATATTTTGTAATGACTAAAAATAAAAAGATCTCCTTAACAAAGACTCATTACAGAGGATAGTCACTCAGCAAACAGTACTGTGACCTCTATTATTTATATGTACCTTGTTGAAACATTTCTTCTGAATCTCATTGATATAGCTTTACTTCATTATCTCTTTAACTTACAGGAAATGTTAAAGAAATTAGGAAACCACTAGGGTTCTTGTGTGTATCTCAATAATACATTCAACTGATCTGTAACTTAGATGATAAAATTTTTGTTACACATCAGGTTTTGCCTACTGCATCTTTAGGTAATACATACAAAGCAGGTTCAGTGCTACTTTTGCAGTCTAGTGAAGCTCAGTGGATATGGATGAGGCACATATTTAGGTATCATCACTATTTCCAAGGACTTGTGTCAGCATAACATTATACAAAACACCTGTATCTATATTGTGAACATTTCTGCTTAGCTTATACTTACATATGGGAATATGATATATTTTTTTATCACACGGAACAGCTATCTGTAGACAAGTGAGGTAATTCCAGAGCAGTAGTACCACTTTCTGAAGAGCTTTTTTTTTTACCACTTAGGGTGTGATACTCAGAATTAAATGAGTAAAGGAACTAATATTCAGAGCATAGCATGATGCTAACAAATCCTCTTTACTGAGACCACATATAAATCCACTGAAAGAATGGACCTGCACAGGTCTATCTTTTCATTACAAATTACTTAAAAGGGAAGTCTAGAAGTACTGCTTAAATTCTTATTATACACTTTTTCAGACAAATAAGCAAATTCAATACATAGTGCCATTCCAAAGAGTTTTCCAGAATTAAATCAGTTGCTTTAGATGCCCTAATAGCAAGGAAGAGACGTTGCCTAAGGAACCTTCTTGACCTTTTCAGCAAAGGTTTGCTGCGGTGTCAGAATTAGTGCCCTCACAATACTGGAAAAAAAAATAACTCTTGAGACTCAAGGACTCTTCACAGAATCAACATCTGTATCTTGAGGGTTATCTGAAATAGGAATGCCAAATTTAAAATGTGAGAAGGCAAACATGTGTACTCTGATTTTGATGGTGGAAAATGGCTTTAAGCTGATCCGCTACAGCCTGACTGCACCTATTATTTCATTACACCACATGCTGTAACATCAGATGTTTAATCTACAGACATACAATTTAGGTGAAAAAATTTCTAGTCATAGATAATTAACATGACTAAAATATATTGACCAATAACAGTAGAAATAATCTGTGATTCTGACTTGTATGATATGCATAAAAGGCAGCAGTATAATTGACATAAAAGGTTTCTAACAAAACTGAACTAACACACTTAACAGTTCTAGGCAACACACAGTATAATTTCAGTAACTCAGGCCTGTGGTGTAATTTAGGACACCATGACATCTCTTCCGTTCTACTTAGCTCTGTGATGTTTTAAAAGCTTACTAGACATGCAAACAGCATAACAAAGCTATGGGCAGATTGATAGTGGTAGCTGAGATCATGTATGGCACATGATAGACTCTGAAGGCTTAATTTTTAAAATAAAAATCTAGCCATCAGACAGTGCATGCGTGATTTCCGCTTGCAGTGGAGGCTTGTAGGGGAATGAGGGCAAGGGTCCCTGCTAGACCTCAGTTACTTTGTGTCACTTTGGTCAGACAGCCTGGATTTCCTTCTGTGGTGCTCCAGGGCAGAGACATGCTGTAGCCCCTAGCAGCAACCTGCTCAGTCTGGCCTCTGCTCTGCTAAACTTCAAGTGCAACATCACCCTTTATTTTCATTTTTCATTTTCTTTAGCTTTCTCTGGGTTTTAGGAAATAAAAAGGATGAGTACCTTGTTGCTTAATTTATTCTGTCAGCATGAATTTTGGATTTAGATATCCAAAGCTGATTGGGGGATTAAACTGCACAACTATTAATGTCAACTTCCTTTTAGCTAGTTTGAGAATTAAAACATACATCTTTGGGTTTTACAAATTAATGATGTTATAAATTTTATATACAAATGATGGGATTCTGTAACAAGGAACATTTGGGACCAAGTTTTCTTAGTTCTACAAGAGACTTTTGCTGGGCAACTGGTAGAAGAAGTAAAGGTTAAGAGAGAAAGTAGACCATGTCCTCAAATAATAAATGAATTAATTCAACTTTCTGAATTTACCAACATATAAATATTAAATAATTTTTAAATAAATCATAGCAGTGATAAATAAACCACTGAGAACCTATTGAGAAGAACTTGGTTTTAGAAAAACTTTGAAAAAACGATGACCAGAAAAAAAGGTATTTGTAAGAATATATTCAAAAAATCTGAATCCAATTTTAAAGATTGTAGTCCAAATGAAACAAAGAAATGGTTGTGCCATTTGTAGTGAATCAATATTTGTTTAACGTCTTTTTTTGTATTTTGTCGTGTTGATCATGATTACAAATGTCAGATTTGAACCTGTATTTCCAGCTTCCATAAGAAAGATGCATCAAACAAACACTGCATGATCTGACAGCACAGTAGTCTTTTGTTCCTAAAGAACAAAAGAATAATTAACTACACTGATGCCTGGGATGTCTGACTTTTTATTTGAGATGTTGTTCCTATTATTTCAATAACAATTCTTATTTTTTATCATCTGGACTACCATTTGATTTGAATGCAAAGACTGAGAATTCTGTTTTGTTTTTCTGGGTATCATTGATACAGAGGATTTGAATCATTCCCTTCATATATTTTAAGATATATTAATTTCCTTTAATTCTGCTTAGTAGAATAAAGCACTTAATTGCAAAATCTCTACCTGAATTCCTTGTCTCCTTCCCACTTGTCATAAAAATTTGTATTCACTGATAATGAAATAGTGCATGGCACAACAGTTCAACCTAATATTTGCCATTTACGAATGCCAATTTGTCACATTTATGTACTGATATGTATCAAGCATTAAGCCAATATTTCTATGAAATGTTCAGAATATTTTACAAAGCTCATATAAAGAAAGAAAATAATGAGAATGCTTTAGTACTGTGGTTGAATCACTTGTGTGTATATATATGTATATATAAGGGAAAGTCAGGTTTTTGAAGAGTGGCATCTGCTTCAGTCTGTGGGAACAATGTACATAATGTAGAGATTTGCAAAATTAAACTGCTTACTTTTTGAGATCAGGCTGCCAGACTGGAAGCACAGTGTAATTAATCTTTATAGCGGGGTGTTCTTCCTTCATATAAATGCTTTCTAAGAGGTGAAAATATTCTTGATATTATTGGTATTTGTAAGGTACTCAACAAATTAATCTTGAAGCTAATTTAGATTATAATGAAAATTTTACATTAATTTGCTTTAGTTGTGATTTCAGATCAGTATTCTATGAGCATATTTAGACTCATTTTATGGTGATTCATTTAGACTGTATTTTTTATTACTGTGCTGTTGATCTACAGAGAGTTTCCTCAAATTATTGTAATAGAAATTATCTCGTGTTTGCATAGAATAAAATTTCTGAAAAAACAATCTGGCTATCAAATGAACTAAAACTTAGACCAGTAAAATTATAAAAGCAGCTGTTTCAATTGCTAGTACAAAAGAGAAGCTTATTTCTGTTTCTGGAAATCTCAAATGAATTCTGTGAAGTCTGTCTTCACCAACACTTTGATTTTCAATTTCACAAATAGAAATTAAAACTTATGTTTTAAATTAAGAAACTTAATATTTTTCATTAAACTGGAGATAAATAAATTAGCAAAAGAACAAATATGTACATTACCTTAATCTGACATTTTGTCTCTGATGTCAAAAAATGTTTTTTTAAAAAAGAAAATATTTTTTGTACACTGATGTAAACTTTGTGTAGTCACTACCATCGATAAAATAATGTATACTGTATACTAATTATATGCTATGTTATGTCTGTCGTGTCGTGTCGTGTCGTATCATTGATTATTTTATACGATGGCAAGTTAAACCAAGTTACAAATCTAAGTCTACAGCTGAAAATCTATGTATGTATTTTTAAATCAAAATATTGTTATCTGAGAGCAATGCTGTTCATAAAAATTAAATCATGTTTTCACAATATGTTGAAGAAAAGCAAAGTAAAACAGGAGGCAAGAATACAGACAAAGGGCCCAATATGTAACCTCTTTTACAGTAAATGTATTTACTCTGGGGTGAGTATTGTTACAATTACACGAACACAAAGCGTTCTATTTGTAATTTGCTGATTCTGAACCTGACCCTAGGTCTTGGATTTACTCTAAATTACTCAAGATTACAGTGGTCCCAAGAAGACTACAAGCTTCTCACCCCAGTCCCATGGAGCTCCAGGAAACCATCACCACTCTAAGGGAGGTGGAAATAGCTCTGGAACCAGAAGCAGAAAAGTCAGGTCAGAGTGCCATGGCTCCCTGATCTGCTAAGTACTCCAGACCACTGAACATGTATCACCAGACTTTTGGAGCTTGTACCTGAACTTTCATGTCAAATCACACCTGATAGTTTATCTCTCCCAATGCTTTACACCACTCCTGACCACACACATGTCTGTTCTGTTTGACACTTAAAGGGTTGGTTATGTGGAGAAGAGTTTCATCTGGGACCTTGTATTCCACCTCTGTCTTGGTCGTGTGGCAAAATCAACCAACCACAGAGCTCTTCTGTGGTGCTCAAATATTTTTAAGCTGTGTTTGAAACTTTGCATGGTGAAGATGGCATGTGTGACACAAACTTATTTTTACCAGGTTGTGGCCATTAAGGGATAAACGTTTCTCTTGCATTTTTATTTAAAATTTGTGCATTATATTGTGATTTTTGAGATATGTCTACTATATTCACTATCTTGCTCTATTTAATAGACCAGTCTCCTTACAGATATGTCTGAAGTAGATCTTGTTGGCACTTTCATTATGAAAAATAACATTCTACTTTGCAATTTTAAAAAAGTCAAGGAAGGTTTTGGATTTTTTTAAATTTAGAATTAAATAAAATATCAACAGTAATTTAAAATCAGCCTTTTTTCCTCTGGAATATTATCTTTTGTATTAAAAGAATATTTTGTTTCCGTTAAAGATTCCTTATCAACTTTAGCTGATGACTGTATTTCTGATATTTTCAAATCTCTAATTGTACAATGAGAACTGTATCTCAAGGTGAAAATGGAAAAATTAAAAATCCCATGCAGTTCTGTGTCTTGATGTTTGAAGTATTTTAAACTCCAAATCAAATACAAACATAATTGTGCCAAATAAATATTTTAATGGTATTTTTCAGCCTGAAATTTTTATTTTGATCAAGAAAAATAAAATGGTTGAGCAACATATTCTGTAGGATGAGAACCTACAGAATTCATTCCAATCTGTAACTCTAAGGTGTGAAAATTCAAAAAAGTTCCCCTGCTGCTCTATGAGGCTGTAGCTTTCATTATGTTACTTAAAAAAGAATTCATGAGATGATTTTGTTAGTGATATTATTGAGATAAAAATCACCATCACGACTCATAACATGACATACAATGCTATCCTTCAGGACTTTTTGTTTCGTCTGTTTTCTTTTAAGATAATATGTTAAAATTCTTTTGCAAATAAATATTGATTTAACAGTTTTAGGATCCCTTAAAGAAGGCCGTGCTTGACAAAATAAAATAGGCATTGCCTAAGCAATACAGATTCTAATGAAAAATAAAGGCTAATTGGATCGTGGGGCTTGATTTATACACTCAACACCTGTTTTTACTTTTTTTTTCCCAAATTATAGTTTTGAAAAATCATAATAGTACCTGTTTAAGTATTTTTCTGCACTGATCACTCATATTAGGAAAGTCCTGACAGATTTTTCACAGTGTTCTTATTACAATATATTAAACTGGCATCTAATTCTTTTGAAGCTGCATTGTGGCTTTCAGAGTGCATGAATATTATGCTTTGTGAAAATCACAGAAAGAATAAAAATCATATTCTGGTACATACAGTTCCAAGTTGCACAGCTGCAAAACCAATTGTGCTTGTATTATGTGATCTATTCTTCTTAAAAAAAAGGCCATCTGCGATAACTCTGACTTGCTTTGGACAGCTAGATGAATTTTGTATCATGGAACAAACAGTATCAAATCCTAGCTCTGTGTGCATTAGTAGTGTGTGACCTTTGACAAATTTAACTTTCTGCAAGCCACAGCTGTATACCAGTCTTTCCAAGTACTTTTCTAACTAGTCATTTCCTGTGCATGCTATTGCAGCACCTGCCCTTTTGAGGAGCACAAAGCAAAACAAAATCTTTTTCTTTTCCCTCTCATGAGTCTCAGCTAGCATTTCAGGCTGAATCTAGACTGGTACACAGAAAGGACCTACGTCTAAGTTGCTTCTCTGTTCAGGGAGGATATATCACAGCCTACCATCACATGCCTCAACCACTCTTTTCTCTCCCCACACACCTCCAAGCGGAATGGCCTCCTCCATTCTACCTCCTGGGAACAGTGGTTTTTTTTAATTTTCTGTTCCCTGCTTGTTGTTTGTGAAAGTGCTAACTGACACAGATTAAAGTTGTGGTGGGGATGAGCAAATAATTAAAAAGTATGAACCACCAGAAGTCCAGGCCCTAGAGTTCATCATTCCATATATAGCTTATCTTTCCAGAACTCATCCTAGTTGGATGACAGCTTTGCCCTACTTTAGACTAAAAGCTTTTGTTTTCAAACCTCCTGGTTTGCGCTTTCCCCTCCATCCCACCCCCCTCC
>NW_010177605.1:0-2877 GCF_000695765.1 Mesitornis unicolor
AGCTCTGCTGCTGGTGCTGCTCTGCTTCCTCCCAGTGCTATGCTGCAGCTCTGGCTTGCTCCCCATGCAGGTAAGAGCCCCCGGGGCCATGGCACACATCCCACCCCCCCCCTCGCTGCTCCAACCAGGATTTGTAGTGCTTCCTCCCATGGTGTATGGCCCCAATGCATATGGCCCTGCATTGTATCCCGGAGCCCAGGGGAGCAGATTTAGCCTGAGCAAGAAAAAGCCTGCAGCTGCTGGGACTTCTTCCCTTGTACAGCCAGAGGGTAGGTGGGCTCATTTAGAAGAGTGCTTGAAGCAGTGGGAGCAGCCTAGCACCTCTGTCCTGCTGGCCACAGTGGGGGACGAGGGGCATGCCCGGCTCTGCGGTGCAGTGGGTGTGCCCCACAAGGGCGTCTGGCGTGGCATGAACCCCCGCGGCTGCTTTTCTGCTGTGTTGTGGTGAGAGGATTAAAGGAGGGAACGCTCCCCGTGAAACCGCTTGTGTGCATCTCTTTTTTTCACCCCTCCCCGCGGGTAGCTCCACTGCTGTGTGTCCCAGCGAGCCTCTCCAGTCAATGGTGGCTGTGCTGTCCCCACGCTCTGCTCAATCCACCAGAGCAGGGCAGCCGCCCCTTTCTCCCAAGCTCTGCCAACTCCCCAGCCTGGGCACCCATCTCCTTCTTTTGGGGCAGCTGAGTAGCTCTGCCTGTGCCCTTGCCACTGCCTGCGCTGTGCTAAGCCCCTTCCCGCAGTGCCCAGCCCCGGAGGCTCTGAGCAGCGGCGCCTGGCTCCAGCTGCAGAGTTGTGTTAACTCCCATTACGGTGCGCTGGGGCCAGGGATTAACTTTCCCTGCTTATTGCTAATACCCTGGCCGCACCGCCCTGCCGGGGCTGTCCTCTGCTGCCCTTCCCCTCGGCAATGCTTGCCTGCACAACCCAGACAGCATGCCCTGCTCTCCTTGTGCCCCCAGCGGGACCCCCTCCCCCGCAGACTGGGACACGTCCACACCTCCGCAAGAACATCTTTTACTCCAAATACAAGGCAACATTGGTGCCGGGAGGAGCAGCAGAGAGGGCGCAAGTCCCCCTGCCTTGCTCTAGCACCGCACCAGGACCCGGCCTGTGGCTCTGCCCCAGGCAGGGGTGACCCAAAAGCTTTGGAGCCACAGCTGCCATCACCCAGGGGGATCGCGCCGCATCCTCTGCAACCCCCGGGGGAGGGAGTGGCCGATGAGAGCCCCGCGTTTAGCAGCAAGTCACACACCCACAGTCCTGGAGCACAGAGCAAGTCCCAGGCAGCAGCATCCAGGGCACAGAACACTCCAAATCCAACACACCTCCAGCACAGGGCGCCAGCTCCCCCACCACAGCAATCCCCTCTGCAACAGCTCCGTTTGGAGCAGGGACAGGGGCAGCCGCTTTTCCCCTTGCTCGTCCTGGGAGCACATCACTGCTGCGGGGTGGGACAGGCTCAGAGCTGCGGGGTGGGACAGGCTCAGATCTGCGTGGTGTCCTGTCCCGCCGGCGCTGGCTGCAGCTCTTCCAGCTGGTGGAGGACTTCATCTATGCTGGGTCGCTCCTGGGGGTCCAGCGTCATCATGGAGGAGAGCAGGTGCTGCAAACCAGCTGAATACCTGCAGGAAAGATGGCAAGAGGGGGGAGTACGTGTGATGCACAGCACAGGGGGATGCCTAGGAGCAGGGTCGCCCTCCCCAGCCCCTAACCTGGTTGTGGGAGGCAAAGTGATGGGGTTCTGCACTGCCAGAGCCACGCTGTCACCCTTCTGGAAGATGGCGTCGTAGGGGCCCTCCCCAAACATCATGCAGTACAGCATGCAGCCTAGGGACTGGAGCATGGCAGGGTCAGCGCAGCCCCATGGCAGCGGGACGGGGACTGGGGGGGGCAGGTCCTTACCCAAATATCTGTGCGCTCGTCTATGACACACTGGCTCGGCACTGTGAAGAGCTCAGGGGCACGGTAGGAGATGGTGCAGCGCTGAGCAGCCCAGTCCTGCAGAGATGAGGGTGAGGGTGGGGATGAAGGGCTTGGGGAAGGGACAAGCTGGTGGGGTGCTGCCCCACGGCACCCACCTGCACGGCCATGGCCTTCTGAGAACTGTTCACTTCAATGCGAGCTTGGTTCATGGAGCCCAGGTCCATCAGCACGGGCTGGTCACCCTCATCCAGCAGCACATTGGTGGGCTTGAGGTCCCTGCAGGGATGGATATCACCGACTGCCCACTGGGCACCCTGCCGGCCACCCCCCAAGCTGTGTCTACTGGTCCCTCACCTGTGTGCGTAGCCTTTGCTGTGGATGGCTTGCAGCCCGCGGCAGATGCCATGGAGGATGTGGAGGATCCGCTGCTCTGGCATGAAGGTCCCTTTCTCCCGCAGTGTTTCCACCTCTCTCCAGAGAGTCCCTCCCTGGCAAAGACAAGCAGCTGGTTGCCACTGCTGCTTCTGGTGGCAAGGGAATGGAGTTGGCTGGAGGAGCCCCCCTCACCTTCACATAGGGCAGGAGGAGCCAGGCTTCATGCTTGGCGCCCTTCTCCACCATGCAGTGGGCCACCAGACGCAGGATGTTGGGGTGGTCAAAGAGGCTGTGCATCTCCACCTCATGCAGGGCGGTCTGGCGGTCCTCCTTGTCATGGCACAGGATGCGCTTCAGGGCATAGAAGCGCCCATCCCGCAGCCCCTCCACCAGGTCCACATAGCTGAAGCCCCTGCAAGAAGCCCAGCACAACACGGGCTGGGTGTCACACTGCTGCGGTGCCCACATCGGGGCCTTGTGTCCAGCCTCAACTCTAAGCACCCAGGGGAAGGGGGCAGAGGGCAGTGAGTGCTTGCACCCCTCTCCATGGGAATCCCCCAGGCACAATACCCCCACCTTAGG
>NW_010177606.1:0-659 GCF_000695765.1 Mesitornis unicolor
TCTCTTGGCCTGCGGGGCGCCCGTCCGCCCCCGCTGGGTGAAGTCCCGGGGAAACTAGCCTGGACGGGCGCTCGGCGCTCCGTCCGCCTCAGTGGGGCTGGGTGCTCCCCGGCGGGAGCGGGGTCTGATGCCGGCGCTTCTCCTCTCACAGCTGCTCCGGAGGTTGGGCAGACCCTTCCCGAGAGCTTTGCGGGTGTTAACCGTAAAGAGTCTAGGGCTCGATGTCTGTCAGCAGCCGTAGGGATAGCTTCAGTCCCTTTTCTATATGTTTCTATACAAACAAATCAAATAGTGCGGCACTTTTGAGTACAGTGGTTTAACCCATCTGTTTTCATGGGATGTTAGTCGTTACATTCCTCACAAACACGCAGATTTTGCAGTGGCTCCAGCTGCTCTTGGAATTAATTACAAAAATACTTTGTCAGCAGTTTTTCACAGGAGACTGACTCAAGTTCACATTGTTGCAAGGACAATGCAGTGTCACTGTGCTCCCCCCCACCCCGGTCAATTTTATAGATAGTACTACAGCACCTAATGTGCTAGCAAGAGAAATTCTCCAACGCTTGATTGGTGAGTAGGTGCAGTTTTGTGCAGTGGGTATAGTGGTATAGCCAGAGCATGCCTGCAACTTACATGCTGGCTTTTATCCTTGATTCCTG
>NW_010177606.1:690-5637 GCF_000695765.1 Mesitornis unicolor
TATTCCAAAATTCCTTAATATCTTCCTGTGTTAGCAATTTCACAGTTTCTGTAAGCATGGCAAGTGAGTTCCATACATAAGCATCTTTACGCATCAGGTAGAAGCTGGTGTATGCCATGTGTGTTACAGTCTGACTGTGGTTAACTAAATGAGCAGAGATAAATTACAGTAGAATTAGAAAGATACTTAGGCTGAGGAAATATTCAAACATGTAGCAAGTTTCAGATGAAAATAAGGATATAGAGGCATAGATGAGGATTACTAACAGTGGGCTCTGTACTTTGTATTTTACTGATTATATGGAAAGACTTAGGCAGGCTTTGTGTTGTCCAAGTCATTCCACATTTTGTCTAAATATGTTCTGCAAGTTCAAATGCAGATTTTGATGTGATTACTAAAGCATGCATATCCAAGAATCCTGCAGAAGATAAAGGTGAAGGTTACGTATAATTGACGCAGTGAAATTAAATTGATCTTGTACCTGCTATGTGGTTCAAACTTCAATCACAATCAATATGTGAAATGGTTAAACTTATAATGGGTCAAAATATGAAGGTGGCTCTAATTAAAGCAGGCTGAGTCTGTTTTGTGTGCTCTCACTAGTCATGCACTTAAGGGAGGAGAAGAAAGGTAAGCTATAGATTAAAGGATAAGAAGCATGTGTTCTTCCTATTTATGCAGCTTTAATCCAGTGTCATGATAGCATTGTGGACTGGGTGATGATGACAGAATGAGGTAAGTAATCATCTTGCTAATTTATCTATAAATGTTATGAGAAACTGACCTCACTAAAGAAAGAGTTTCCTTGAATCCTTTTCCATGCGTGCCCATGGAGAGCCTGGGAACACTTTAGCAAGAGTTGCCTTATTCATATCTTTTGGTGTCAAGATATTCCTGCTTACTGGAAATACAGCCAGATTCAGCCAAAAAAGTCATACTGCTGTTACTCTACTGTGAGGAAAGGATCTAATCTAAGGACTCTAAGTAAATTAGTGTTGCGTGATGAAAGAAGTAACTTGAACACACTGGTGAAAACTGAATTTTAAAATTATCTTCTCTATGGAGAACATAGCTTCATTATCTTGAAGTTCAATGCTAGCTTACAGACGGTTTGAGTGACTCAAGAGCGTAGTTATCTAGAGGACTTAATCTTGTGGGCAGGGAGGAAGTGAGAATGGGTGCAGTGCAACTTGCAGGCTACTTTGCCATTCATGGTGTCAGCAGAGGTGAAGAAAAAAAAAGAAAAGTAACGCTGGCAGAGCTTAGGCATTCAGTCTTTATGTAAGCAAGCAGCCAAATTCAGGCACGCTCCCTGACAACACAGGCGTTTCTGTTGTCCCCATGTATGACAAAGTGACCTAGGCTGGCCAAAGCTCTCCAAGACTGAGGTGGCACAGACCCTGACAGAGGCATTTCAGGTGCTGCGACCTCCTCCCTGTGTTGCAGTTTCCTTAGGTTCTCCTCAACTGAGGTGTCCTGAACCCTGCTGTATTAGTACTTCACTGATCCTCAATAGATCAAATGATCCAGGAACCACTATTTGAGATATCAGAGGCCCAGCTGGACCGTGTCCTGGCTCCTGCAAAACTCAGACAACCCAACACACACATAGCAATCTCAGCCATTCCAAAACTCAATGCAGACCAAAAAATTCCAAGATTCACTTCTAAGAATGAAAACTGTCAATTTTATAATAAATGGGCTAATCCATCCAGGCAAACGCTTAGTCCATTTGCATTTAACACAATAAACCCTTGTTGACTACATACAACAAAAAACATTGAGCAAGATCAAACAAATCACTTAACATGATTTTGTGTCCTGAATATTAAGACAATTTTTGGATTGTAGTGTTATGATTAGCAGTAACAGTCATGAAGAATGAATACTCCTCAAGAATATGGATAACAACTACTAAAGAAATGTTACTGTTTTGATGTTGTCTGCTAAACACAGCAAAACAATTTGATCCAACATATTCCTAGAGATTTCTGTATGTAATTTTGAAATTATTGAACACCTTAATGTAAGAATTCACTTCAGATTCCATAAAATAAAATTCCAAGCTCAGTTGTCTTCTTTCTTTCTTTTTCCAAGCTCACCTTTTTCTTGCCTTCCAGGGCAAGTGCAGATGTGTTCCTGCTTTAAGGCACAAGAGATTGTTTAACCGTGTTAGGAATACGACTGGCATAATAGTCATAATTTCTCAGAGTGGCAAGGACCCCAGCTGAATTCATGTGTTTCACTTCCTTGTTATACTGAAATGAATTTCCATGGATATCAGTTATCTTGCCTGGAAAAAAAAAATAAAGGGAAAAAAATATTCCAGCAAACGAGTTGGAGGGAGATAATCTATTTTATTGGCACAAGTGACACAACTGAAAAAAAAAAAATGGTCTTTGGCATGCACATGCCTGTCTTCAGATGTACAATATCTTTGTTCATAGTTTAAGTGCAACATTTTTTTTCTTGACTGAAATCAAATAACCAATGGTTTTCTTTTATTTCAGCAATACTTAAATTCCTTGTGGTTCAGGAGAGGAAAACAACATCTCTCTCTCATAGCTTAATTAAAATGCTTCCTCAGTAGCTTTTACATTGGCCATTGACAAGAAGGAAAGAAAAATCCTCAGTGCAAGTAAAGCCAGGCTTAGTCTATACAACAAACTAATGTAATATAGAAACACCTCACCTGATTTTAAATGAGTTTCTAGAAAACACTTGGCAAGAGCAACACAGATCTTTATGCAATCTAATTTAACCACGAGATACCTACATGACAAGGAGGCTAAATACAGCACTGCTGCCCCAGATTTGTTGAGTTTTTGTGCCTGAGCTAACCTGTTTAAAGCTATCCCAGTTATCAACACTAGAGACTGCAGAGGAGATTAAAAAAAATGTCATTATCAAGCCTATTATCCTTGCTTGACAGAATTTAGGAGATCAAAACCAACAGTTTTAGCATACGGTGGTAAAACATCTATCAATGTAAACAGCAGAAGTTTAATAATACTTATATTCAAATTCTTGTCAGTGAGACTTTTCATAACTTCTCTAACTTATCACCTAGAAAGGTGAAGTGGCTGGAGACCACTAATTTTACTGAATTACACGAATGACTCAATTTTGAAGTTTCTACATTTGAGGAACATCTGCATGATTTGTCCTATTTTTGTCGTTTAAAGAAATCAATGTCCACATATTACATAATATGTTACCAATAACTAATATATCATTAGTAGGTCAGTGTGATTTTACTGTGAAATAGTAGCCACCAGAAAAAAAAAGTGCCAATTGTTTTGAAAAGATTAAAATTAACATACCCAAAGTCTTGAAATTTGGCTTTTTTAATCATTTGACACTTATTGAGTGTAATAGTCTAGGGCAAAACAGATCTTATCATGCTTTCCAGAACATCATTTGCTGTCCCTGTGGAGTTACTGTTGTTTTCAAAGGGCTCAAAGCTCCTAGTGAATCGTGACTATTTCAAAATACATATGTACTGTCATTTTTTTATTCCAAAGACATGTTTGGAAATTATTGTTTTCTATTGAAAGTATAAATAACTTCAAACTGATGCAGTTTCACATATCTTGGAATTTTGAATGCTATTAACTTACCTCCCACAGCATGTAGAATAGCCTCAGGTGCACAAGTATCCCATTTCTTGCACCCAGGACTGGCAAATACATAAGCAGATGCCTTGCCTTCTATAAGTTGAATGATCTGTTATGAATAGAGAGTAGCAGTCATTGCAAAGGATCTAGGCATTCAGAAATGGGTAAAAATAACACTAGGAAACAGGGTTTAGATCAGTTTATTCTATTGTACTTACAGTCAGAAAAGGAACACCAGCCATTTCCCTTCTGGTATTACAAGAAATGATAGTAACATTTATAAAGCTATACTGTATTATCATTCTGAATTATCTAATTTTTTAGTGTTATAAATACAGTCTATAGGATAAAAATCTCAGTTTCAGAAACAAGAATGCCCATCTTATGCAAGTACTAAAAAAAAGTGGAAACTATCATCATGTTGTCTTGGTGCCATTCTGGGCCTTGCTCATGTTGGAGAAAAGAGACTGAAAGGTCTATTTTTGACAGCCATGACAAAACTTAGCTTTAAAGACTGTAGCAAATGAGTATTCCCCATATGCAGAGAAGTTTTGCAAAGAAACTATCACTGTGTGCTTATATTTTTATCCTTTCATATGTGCTGCTAGATAGTTGGAACAAAAGCTGTATTAATATCAACAGGAGGAAATGCCGAATAATTGTGATTAAATTGAATTCCCATTTAGTCATTCTGGTCTTATAACTTTTTATTTTCTTCCCTAGAAACACAATACTGGGGAAGATGGACCTCAGCCATGACCAGCACTATCACTGTTACAAATATACCAAATTCTCTCTACCTCATAGCAGACTGAATGCTAGGAAGTTGTGCTGGGGAAGAAGGAGATAGCGCCTTGTACATTCATGCAAGTAAGCAAATGATTCCTTTAAAAATTATTTTTCTTTTTCCAAAGGTACCACCACAATAGATTTGGAGTTTTCATACCTTGTTTCCTGCTCCTCCAACTCTGATGACATTGTCTGGGTTCAAGGCACTGATGCAGTCATTTACAAGGGCACTGCTGTGGGAACGGGTGGTCACGATTATGTGTTTCCCAGCAGGTGCTTCTGTGAGCTGAAATCCAAAGGCACCCATGCCCAGGACTCCCCAGATTGTCCTGCCCAACACAGCACTGGCTCCTGCCTACAAGAGAGGTGCACAGGTAACAGGTGATGGTTAATCAGTGATCAGCATTTACAGCACAAATGGAAAAGTGTCTCTAGATACATCTTCACATATCAGGGAGTGCAATTCTAATACTGGGTAATACATTGAAACAATGGCCCTTAAAAAGAACGACTCTAGAGCTCAGAGTGAGAAACTGGCTCT
>NW_010177606.1:5668-12182 GCF_000695765.1 Mesitornis unicolor
GGCAATGACATCATTTACCCTTTTCTTATCTGTGACACTGTGGTGGTGCATTACATCCTGCTTCCAATGAGTGACAAATTAATATTTATACATTTCTGTACTTCAGGCACAATCTGTAACTGGAAATATCTTGTCATTTTAAATGTTTCATCATATATATCACATAGAACATATAGAATCAGCTGATGATATGCATTACATCAGCTCAAGAGCTTTTTCTTTAAATTCTAGAAAGTTTAATCAGGCTGCATCATGATCTTTCCCACCCCTCACAGATAATACTGAAACAATCTCCAAACATGTGTAAATGCCTGTAGGTTGGGCATCCTGGACTTACAGAAGCCTCAGGATTCAGTATGGCTGTTAGTAGGTCCCTGAAATTCTGTTCCTGGAAACTAATATTGAAAATTATATATCTAATAAAAACACCACCACCTTATATTACAACATTAACTCCCCTACATACTGCTTTTCAGTTGGAAGTATGCCAACTAGAAATGGCTTAGAAGTGACAGTTAGAAATCACCTAATGCTTTTAAACAGATCAATGCATTGAATACCTCATAGTTGTAATATGGCTGGTTAATGACTCCTGCTATTGCTTTGCCTCCATAAGCAATTCCAATAAGAACTGTTACGTGGTCAAGGAGACCTGTACAGAAATATTATTAATGTAGTTATGCTTGAAAAAGAGCATATATATACTAAAAAAACTCCCTTCAGTAAGTCCACAAATTGATATGCCGGGTGGATCTTAAAAATGCAAATATGAATCAGGACTTTCAGGTGTAATAGGGTGGTTGATATAATTTTTTTAGTCATTTAGCCTTGATGTCTCCAAAAAAAAAAATGCCCCAGATAGAATTCTCTTAATAAAACTACTTTATAATTAACACATAATGAGAAAGAAGTTTAAAGATACAACTAAATAGCAGTATATTATGCTATTCTTCTATAATTGTGGTGTGAATTCTTTAATGGTATTCAAAACTAGCAATTTCTTGACAGTTGTACATCTCTTTTCCTGAGAAGGGGGAAATAAAATCTGCCTAAAAGTTTTTCACATTAAACTAAAAGCCCCAGCAGGAGGCCAAAGTGAGGTTTCAGCATATTATTTTTGGACGTTTTTCTTTGTTTTGTTTTTTGTTCCTTCATTTTTAGGGTCCATTTCTACGGAGACAAATTAGGCTTCGCTGAAAAAATTTTGTTTGCGAAACTGAAGAATTAAGATTTGCAGGAAGATGTTTTATTCTGAAAGGGCTACAAATACAGCTGTGGTATTTGGGCTGTTTGAAGAGGAGGATGTAAATATAATTGAGCATATTCCTGTGTGAATGGGAGATTTAGTTCCTGAATTCAAAGTATATGCAAAATTGTAAGTTTGACTAAAAAGTTAAGACAACGTGTCAGCAATCAAAGGCAGCCCTTTGCTCCCTGAAATGATAAAAACTGGTGGACACTCAGTAGCCCATCAGGAATATTCAATACTGGTTAGAACTGAATGGAATGATTAAAAAAATCCATAGAACTCCAGAAGCAACATCAGCCTTACGAAACAATATTCTATGTAACTTCTATCATAAAACTATCTACATGCTATAATTTTTTTTTTTTAATCAGGAGAATTAAAAGAGAAGCCAACCTTCAGTGTACTCTTTCGTTCCATCCAAGGGATCAACCCATATTACAAGCTTTAAAAATAGAAGAATAGGGAAAATTAAGAAATACAATTCATGTCAATTAGCATGCAAAGTATATATTTTATTTTAGTGCTTTTATTTCCTTATGGCAATAAGGAAATAAAGATATGCAAATTTTTAACATTATGATATGACTGAAGCCTACAATAGTAATTTACACAAAAAAGCTTAAAAACTGACTGGAACTTTCCAGCAAATATCTTCATAGAGGTATGAAGGCTTAAACTGAACACAGAAATGACATTACTTTCATATGTCCCAAACAGATTCCTTCCAAATTAATTTGAATTACAAGTTCTAAGAAGCAAATTTCCATTTCTCATTATTGCATACAGAGATATGCAACATATCCAACTCTGGAGGTGCAATTCTCATGACTAAATTTCAGTTTTCAAACCCAAAAGAAAAATTTGCAACATTGAAATAATCCTTTTTCTTAATACATTATTAGCTAAAATCAGTAAGTAATATAGATAGTGTAAAATATGAAGACATATGTATAACATTATCACATTACCTCTTCCTCTTTAATTCCTGCGTACTGAGCAGGACAAGTTTTATTCAGTATTTCTTCACAGTTGCCATCTTCAATTAATTCCTCAGCTACCTCATCAGTGGGCAGTTCCTAATAAAAGGATTCTCAGAATTACTAGAAAAAGGTGTTGGACTCACCTGAATTTGCCTTAGAACCGTAGATTTGCTTGCAGCTTACTTGAAAAAATGGATGCAATGGAAAGATAAAATGGGATACTTTAAAAAGTATTTAAAAGTTGAGTTGTTTTTTTAAAAAAAAACAAACCCACAAACAGATTATTTCCTAAAACCTGCCAAAGCAAATTCCACTGCAAGTTACAGCAAGTTAAATTTTTAGTATGAAATAAACTAAGTACTTACTTCTTCTCCTATGATTGTCACCTTGGGAAACTTCCGTGCCAGGGAAGCACAAATGCTCATCTGTACAAGTCGGTCAGCTTTGGTCTGCAAGTCATTGGCTCCGGTCTGTCAAAGGAGGGATCGGAATTTGTATCAGAGAGGTGAGGACAGTATTTCCTTCCCCGGTTGCTGATCTTCAAAACTATCACTTGGACCTGTATCTAACTTAGCATTACTAAGAGCAATTAAACTGGAACAAAGTAAAAATAATACCTTCTCCACTATTCCCAGATCTCCTGCAGACATGACATTTCTAACAATCGTTGCAGCTTTTTCTGCAACAGAATACGCAGAGGCAACCACACGCATGAGTAGAGCTGGAGAAGCCATACTGAATGCTGAAAAGGAACAAAAAGCAAACTTGTACATTTCACTCTTCAAGAGAAGACAAGAAGGAAAATATTTTACATAACATTGCAAACAGATACAGTTTTAAGCTGAGTAGGAAGGGGAAATTGGCTTACTGCCAGCGAGTAGTAATGAAGTGAGCATTGACTTTTTTAAACATAGAATTAACATATGTGTTACACTTGAATTAAATAAATAAAATATTCTAAGAATAATGTATATGGATAAATAAAAGTTATAACTGTAGAAGTAGTTATGTTAAGGTTTGATTTTAGGGTAGGCCTTAACTGGGAAACTTGCCCTGGGAAACAGGTGCAGAGAAGTAAGAAACAATATTCAAAGGATTTAATAGAGCATGTAGAACACAAGGAAATGGCAGTTTGTTGTTAGTGATTTGTTATTAGTTAAAATATAACATACCAAAGGAATTATGGTGGTGGGAGCTAAGTTAGATAAACAAACTCATAGAAACTTATAGTATTAAGTAAGCTGAGCATGCAAGATTTATAGTTTAGGTGAAATTTGTAATTGTTTGTAACTTGTCATCTGAACCCTTTATTTCTATGATGGATGTAACTGCTTGTAACTAAGGGATGTGTATCTCTGCACGTAGACCAAGCTGTAATAAGGTATAAAAGCTGAAGCAAAAATGAGGGTCATTGGGATCCTGACTTTGGACGATAGTCCTCAGGTCCCCGGGCCCTAAATAAAGCACCGCATAAACTGACACACTGTTAGTTTGTGTTCTTTGTTCTACGGGCAACATATGCAGAGGTATAAAGTTATTTTAGACAAGACTTTTCAAATATCCCCGCTCTGACAGTGAACCTAGTTTTCCTTACTAAAATAAAATCTCGCATTAAACAAGAACAGCAGCAGCAGCAACTTTATTTATAATAATGTTAAGAAATACTCATTTTTTGTACATTTTGACCATAAGTTCATTTTTTCAGAACTCAACCTATAGAGTTGGTTTGTGCCCAGACTCAAGCACAAGGCTACCAGACAGGATGACAAGACTTTACTTATTATTTTTATTTGTTTAAATATAAAATAGGCTTTTGTAGATGGCCTAATTGTGGACACAAAATAGGCTAATGATGCAGACACTGCAAACACTGCGCTTGTATGTGAAAGTTTGTTGATCTAAATTTTACCATCCTTTCTGTATTTCTGTAACTTCTCTTGATTTCTTTAAGGAAATCTATTACATCTTCCTTCCTCCCGTGAACGCTGCCTGTCCTGTAATTCTTCCTGTTGCACTGTCTTCAGTGGCTGTTCCCCAGCAGAAATCAGTGCAATTCACTACGCCTTCAGCTCCCAAATAGAAGAATAGCTATCACTCTTGCAAAAGGCCAGCAATCATCAATTCCTCGCAGCTTTTCTCTATGCCAGGAAAAAGAAGTACTGATTACCACACTGTATTATTTAAAATGCAGTGCTAATTGCTTTTTATGTTTTCCTGTCTTTTTTTTTTTCTATCTGTATAGATTACATGCTTTTTGGGGTTGGGCTTACATGTATGGTAGACTTCCAAGTAAACACTTGAGCAGAGAGGTAGACAAATATACAGAGAAACTCATAAATCACCACACAGAAGTTGATATATTAGGCTTCCCTCACAACCAATATTTGCAGCAATTGCAGCAAGTATTGCATAAGTGGCAATAGTTCATTATGCAATACCTTTCCTTTCTTGTTTGAGAAGTCTACTCAGTAAAGTATAACACAATGAGGTGATAAGGCTAGCTACTGTAGATGATATTGCTGTGACCTCAAGTTCACATCTGTTTACAGCAAAGGCAAACAGCAACGTTAGAGGTATCAAATCCCCAAATTTAGCTGGTTTAAGAACTTCAGCACTTCAGAAACACTCTACAGTTATCTCTAAAGTCAGAAGATCTCTGAAGGTAAAAAAGATTGTGTAAGTACATTCAAAAAGCACAGCTGCTACTGTTAATTATTATTTACTGGTCGTGGATAGGTGCAAAGTACTCTGGAGTCCTGTAAGATAGCCAAGGTCCATACCCAGGACACTGCGCACACAGGCTGTCTCAGACTGGTAACAATGGTTACAGAGGCAATTTTGAAATGCTATCCGTGGCAAAAAGCAGCTCTCAAACAGTTGAAAGTCATAGAGCAAATACCTGTCATAATACTGGGGACGACAGATGCTCTTTTAAGTATATACCATCCTGTGAAACAAGTTAACAGGAAGGAAAATTGAATGTAGTTCATTCCATAGTGAAAATACCTGGAATACAAGTACTTCTGAGAGAGAGTAAAAAAACCAGCATATGAGATGGGAAGTTTGGGTTACAGACTTCAGCTCAGAAGAAGATAATTAAGGTTTTATGCTCAGCTTCTTATTTTTCATTTGACCTTTTACTGCACATTTGATCCTGCTTCATAAAATGAGATTAAAACTTAATTATTTCAAAGGCTTGATTTATTTAATGTTTGCATAAAGTTTCAAAAGACTCAGAAAACAATACAGAAATACTATCTTACATTCTTGAAGCTCGACCCAAGGTGTTTCTTGGGCACATTTTTCTTCAACATTCTTAAGGCAAACAAGTATACTTTCTTTCTGTAGTGAACCTATACCTGAAATCTCTAAGCAAACATTAAAACATTCTTATGAAAAACAAGATTTATTAAGAGAAACTGAAATGGGAGGTTCAACACCCCCTCCTCCCCAATACAGAGTAACTAACTAGTGAAATGTAAAGCATGTTATTACGGCAAAAGGTGCCTTAAATTTTGACAGAGCTGCATCTCCTGTGTGGCACATTTTCTGGTGTGTTGGACCTTTCTGGTTAGATAAGTGTATGTGCTAGTTGTCCATAAGTTTCTCATCTCTGTAACTGTTTGATCACAAATTAAATAGTTGGTTTATAAATTTATGGCACATTCTTTCTGATGAGGGCAACGTCTAATGTATATTTCCACTGCACATTCAGGAACAGATTGCTTGCTTTGGACAAACAAGTTTGACTCTTACAAAACTGTACAGTTTACAAAGATTGCACAGCAACTATCCCTCAGTTTAAATGTGCATATTATTTTCAAGACATAACATCTGCTCCAAAGACGACCCATCCTTCCTCTAGCCTAGCAACCAAATTGTTGAATGGTCTCAACTTGACAAATCAGCCTGCTTTGATACCTACTAAAATAAATGAGTTCTCCAATTCTTGTCATACATTGAAACTTTGAAATATTTAAATATTACAGGATGGCTACAATTAATTTATCAAAGCAAGTATGAGGGATCTGTTGATGTAGCTCCCTCAGTGTCTTTTCTGCAAATATCCAGATTTATAATTTCACCTGAAGAAAGGAGAAAACGGACATCACACACAGCATGCCCTTAAATGCCAGTGCTCAGCTACGACTTCTCTCCCTGAACTCTTCAAAGCCCAAGTGCCGAGCTCCCTATTTCTTTACAATAAACTTTGGCTCGCATTTAGTAAAAGATAAACCCTTCATTTTGCGGAGAAGCCCCGTCTCTGCTGGTGCCAGCGCTAACT
>NW_010177607.1:0-837 GCF_000695765.1 Mesitornis unicolor
CACAGGGCGGGAAGTGGGGCTTTACCTGAGGGCCCCTGCGCGGAGTCCACCGGGATGTTTCTTTTTAAATCATTATTATAATAATAATAATTTTCTTATCCCGTTTTGACCCTTTTTACACCCTTGTGAGCAGGGAGAGCCGTGGCGCAGCCCAGCGGCCTGGGTCCGGCGAGGGGGCAGGCATCCCTTGCGCTTCATGGGAAGAACCCGTGAGGCAGTTTCTACTAGAAATCTATTTTTTCATGCTGTTTTAAGCTCCAGAGGTCAACACGTACCCACTTTCATTCTCCCTCAATTTGACTAGATAGAACACTATAAAACTAACAATAAAAATGACCCCTGGGTTCCTGAATATTGATTAAAACCCGATTTACAGTACTTGCTCCCAAATCTTAACAATTACAGTACTTTACTTGATATGACCGACTTGGGAGTTTAACAGTTTTGATTCTATCCCTTTCCAGAGTCTCCTCCTAATCAACACTTGTAAAAGGAATCAGGAAAAACATTTAAGTGTCTTCTTCGAAATAAAACCTCTCTCTCCATAAGTAACAGCAGGGAAGCTCACAAGAGCAGGGCAAGGCAGGCAGCGTTCCCAAACTTGACACCTCTTTCGCAGCGTGGTAAGAAAACGAGCGCTGATCTTGCACAGGGCAATACACAAGCGACCATGACCGTCCTCTGAGAGCACACTGGTGGGAGGAGGATCCTTACAGCAATTAGCGGACCCTGTACCCAATTTTGTTTCTCCGATCCAAGTCAGCATGCTGGCTGAAGGAAGGACATCCTGTGATGATGGCATACAATGTCCTGTTTGTTTATTATTAAGAGCATTCC
>NW_010177607.1:868-18835 GCF_000695765.1 Mesitornis unicolor
AACAACCAGATGCCTTACTTCCTTCAGTGGTCCTGTCTCTTCGGCGAGGCGTCCTCGGGCCCAGAGGAACGGTGCTGACAATTCCATTTATAGCCATCCACAGCCCAGCTGCTTCACTGCGAGGCAACTCTACTACTTTTCCCTCTTGTCACACGTCTGCAAGCGTATTTCTCATCGCTTTCCCAGCACTTGACGTGGCAGCTAGTTTCACATTCTTCTTCTAAACACACACGCGCTTCTATTTTGGGGTGATCTGGGTGTTACTATTTCTTCACAGGAAAAAGGGGAGAAAGGAAAAAAAGATGCTTTATGCAATCGAGTGCCTGCCTGTCCCTCTGATGGGTGTACACACATCCCTTTCCCTTCACTTGCTCCTCCTCCCTCTGATAAAAAGACGTGTGGGAAGGATTACTTGCCATTTTCGGTCTGTGAAGCTGAGAATAGTATATCTGTGTAAAGACCTTCCGTACGTACTCACACAGGAGGGCTGGTGGCAGCAGACATAAGTAGGGCAACTGCTTGCAAGTGAGTGTCCTGGCTTAACGTCCACCACAGCGTAATTCCACAAGAGAGGTGGCCCGAGTCCTGGGCCGAAGGATATAAATGTAATTGGATATACCCAGTAAAACCAAGGTACATCCAAAATGAGGTCTAGGAAGGCTCTGAAGTAGGAAGAACCATTCATTAAAGGAGAGAAATCCGGCCTACTTGATTGGGTTAATTAACTGATGCTGAGTCACACCGCATAGAACAGAAAAACAATGTAGTCATACTGAAGGTGATTATTTTACCGAAAAATAGTCTCACTCTGAGAGGCAGCTGTTTCAGAGCTTTTCACTTCCCTCTCAGCTTGAAAGAAAAGAAGGCGGGGGACGGGGGCAAGAAAAAAGGGTTGGTATGTTTCCTTCAGGGGCTGTTCTTCTTAATGTGAAGGAGAGCAGGAGAAAAGCAAATCTACCTTTCAAGGAACTGAGAATGCGTTTGGGCTGGAGAAGAGGAGGAAGCCAGAGATTACATCAGATCAGACGAAATGAAGTATTTGTCAGGATGACAGGAGGATGCTAACATCCCAGGCCAGTGCGGCTCTTGCCCCAGAGCCTGGGGAGGCGAGTACAGCCTATGAAGCCTACAGACTTCAAGTAACTGTGTGGCACACTCCGAGGCTATCCTGAAATTAGCTCCAGGTGTCTCAGCAGAGCTGAGCCCAGAACTACTGGAGCACAGGAGAAGGGATTTCACCGGCATGCAGGACCAGCCTCACAGTGCCTGGTCTGGAATAAAACTATCACTTTACCAAGAAAGAGGAGACAGAAACAAATTGTTAAGAATGTGTACTGAAGTAAGAATCACAAAGGAAACTCTGCTATTAAATAAATATATAAACTGACCTTCTGACCTTCCTCCTTAATAGAGAAACATAAAAAGACACCCTGTTCAACCAGCAGTTTTCTGCTCTTCTATAGAAGTCTTTCATACCAGTAGCCGCTATTGTCTGGAATGTGCAATCTCAAAATGTTGTTCATTTCAAAAAGAACACTTTTAGTCATATTTTCATTTTTTCCTTCTCGCTCATAGAAAACCTCAATTACCGTATTAATCAGCATTTCTCAGGCAGCTCTCTCTGCAGCAGCTTTCAGCCTGGCAACAAATCATGAATGGCCCTAACAGCTCTGATCTCAGAAATCCCCATCCATTTCCTTTGATGCTATCACCACTTCAGCTCAACAACAAGCCTGCGCGACTCAGCCTCAGCTGCCGCGGCTGCCGCTGCTGTTCTCCCTGCGAGAGCTGTAATTTTGAGGGGAAGAAGGAGGGAAGGGAGCTGGCTCTAATAGATGAAACTTCTTTAGAAAGTTGGAGGGGAGATAACGTGCACACAAGAGATTAAAGCAGAGTCTCATTTTCACATCCTCCCCTTCCCCTTACCCAAAGAAGGTCAGTGGCAGATTGACCACATCAAGAGTAACTACCAGACCCACCCCCATTTCCCACTTCCTGCATGTAGGCATCCTTGTGCTGGTAAACATTTGGGGACCAGTTGCGGTCATTACTCTGAGAAGGTACATGATGTAGTTGCACGGCTGCACATCTCTTAAAAGCCAACCGAGAAATCAAACTCAAAGAACTTGCTTTCAAGTTTTGGGGGCCATGTTTCTGAAAACATTGTTGCTGTCAGATTCAAGGGAAACAGAGAACCCCAGCACGCTCTGGAGACTGCGCAACAGCAGAAGTTAAAGCCGCCTTCTTGCCAACGGGCCTGACCTTTGCAAAACACAGCCTATGGGCTTCAGATACCATCTCAGAGGCTTTGTATGCCCTAGACTACTTCAGCGTGGTATTGCCTATAAGGAGGGAGATTAAAATTGCACTTGAACCTACATGAAGGTTTTTGCAAGGGCATTTGGGGTGGTGTATGTTGTAGCCAGGAGGCTTTTAAATTAACACGTGCTGCTTTCAGGGACTGCCTTTAATTACAGAGCACCCTGGTCATTGCCTCCTAGCACTTGCAAATGCCTTTACGTTTATTTTTGCCTCGGCTGTGCAATACCAAGAGCAGATCTTTTGACTGCACTTTCAGCTACTGCCTACTACAAGTCTTAACAACTCTTTCAATTTCTGTTGATTTTTCTCTCAAGAAATTTTCCTTAAAAATAGAAAAAAGGAGTCAAACTAAAATACCATATCCCTTTTTTGTTTCCAGATAGGCCTTATTAAAACACTGCTCAGATGACTTACGAATAAGCCAAAACAACCTTCCTCCAATGGAAAAAAAACATTCTTGCAGCACACAGAAGCAAGAACTGAGCTTCAGCCATTTCCTCTTGTTGAGGCTCGAGTTTGAGAAGGAGCTGAAGCTGTCTGGGGCTGCTATCAGGAGGGCAAGAAGTCACTGTGAGAAGCTGGCTTTCTCTTCACTGCGGATGCAGATGAGCAGCAAAGACAAAACAGTTTGGAGCCACTCTCTTGTTTCCCAGGAACAAGCTGGGGTGAAGTATTGAGAAAGCAGCAGAGGCTTTGTCACTGCACTTCTTTTTTTTCCCACTGTGGGAGAAGGCACCAGACTCCAGAGTCTGGACTAAACGTAACGAGCCATCTCCTTGTCCCTTATGAGAAGGGAAATGCCTTGCAGAGAAGACCACAGATGTTCCCCTCTTGGTTACTATCCGCCTTCCCATCGCACCTCTGGGCAATGGTGGTCTTGGGAAAAGCAAGGACGACAGCCAGGAGCTCATACGACGACGCCTGTATTGCCTTTGCATGTTTCTACCAACCCAAGTTCATACCGGACAAGAAAACCTAAGCACAAAAATCTACCTTCCACAACCCAAACAGATTTTTGATATTCCGTCCATAGCAACTGAGTCTGAGGAAAAATGAATGAAAACAGGCCAACCCATTCCAACTGCTGTCCAACCTTACTGGTGACAGAGGACTGAAAGAAGGGTGTCCTTTGGGAAGTGTTCCTTTAAAACAGGCTGGTTTCCAGATTGCTATGGAGGGACAGTATATATATATACTCCTGTGAACATTTCAAAGACATCAGCCTCACAACAAGCTCACAGCAATCTGAAATAACAAAGCAACCTCAGAATTAATTGCATGAATACAACTTTCATGTCTCTTCCCAACTTGGCAGTCATGACACTTTCTGGAGTGTTCTCTCCTCAACCTGCCTGGTAAGTCACAGTGATCTGAACCACAGTAAAACTTCAGACCCTGTTCCTGCACAATTCGGTTTCCATTTCAGATGCTCTCTGGGCTGCCCAATCTCGTGGAGCTGATGAACACGGCAGAAGGAGGGTGAGATCCGTGGGTGGAACCACGCTACTTTTCGCAGACAAAGAACCGGCCACGGAGCGCGTTTCAAAACAGATTAACAAAAACAGCTACACACCATGACAAAGCGCGGATGGTGGAAACGAAAATATTTACCCACAGATTATCACAGATCCAGCAATGTGACTACCGTGCATCTAGGACCAAAGGATTCGAAGCAGTGGCTGTATGTTTAGAGCTGATTAGGGAATCTGGCAGGGGTGGGCTGAAGGACCACTTTTCAAGCTTCTAAGAGTACAGTTGTCACTTCCCCACCTTTCCTACCCCACGGTGGTGAAATAACAGTCTTTTCATACCTGTGTGTTGGCTGGGGGAGGGAAGAATTCCTCTGCTATTAAACACAACTTCTCATTAAATAGTTGACACCTTATCCTTCTTTAAATGTTGTAATGTTTACTTTGCAAAACCCAGGAAAGCTTTTAAAATAAAGATAGCAGAGAGATCCTTAAGCTGGGTGTCCTTGCTTATCTGCTCTTTATCAGCCAGCCATTGTTTCTGGAGGAGCTGGCTGGGGAAGGTGGTGCAAGGGGGGTTAATGTTCAATAGGTATCTATCAGCTCCCCTGAAGGAATAGCGCTGCTGACAGAAGAGCAACACTGGGCTCTCAGCTACTTCCTGCAGAATGTGACAAACCTGAGAGGGGAAAAAAAACCAACCTGAGGGCTGCAGCTACTTCTTTTTTTTCCTCCCTCTCCCAAAACAACTAGTTTTAAGAAAGACATTGTCCTTAGGAGAGATAATCCCACAATAGAGAGTCCATTAGAGGTATTAAAGCATTGGCAGGGCCTGATCTACAAGAAGGGCTCTGTCCTGACAATAGACAATTAAAGCTGATAAATCTGCACTACTTGTTGCCGTTCTAATTCCTCGTAATTGTATGCTACTTGTCCCTGCCTCCTGCGTCCAGGGATGAAGCATGCTTCTTTAATCTCCACAGTACCTGACCTAGTTCCTATGTGGTCTTTTCAGGACCTGTTTTCTTCCCATCTGGACTTCTTCCCTCCTACTCTCCTTTCCTGCTTCCCTCCTCTAAGCATTAAGAAGAGGTTACGATAGAGGGCACGGAAAACACCAGAGCACAGCACCCGGATCAATAATTCTGGAGCCCCAGACAATGCACTAATCTGCAATAACAGCTAATCATGCTCAATTTGGCACACCAGTGATTAAACTGTACTTTTCATTAGGCTCAACAAGTAGAGCAGACGCACGCTGACAATTCAAATTGCCCTATCAGTAAGAGCTGCCAAACTCGTGTGCGCTTCTGTGTCCGTAGCTGCTGCATCACTGCTCGTGCCAGACCAGGCACTTTGCGGGGGCTTATCGTTTTCTTTTGGCATTTTATGGACTGTGGCTCTTAGCTGGGTTTTCTATGAAAACCAAGCACCTGCTTCGCCTCACTGCCATGGGTTCTCCGAGTTAAAGGGCTCAGTGAGTGAAACTGTAATGTGATGTGCTGTGCAGGATGCTGAAAAATTATAATCGCAACTACATGTTCCCTCCTGGTGCTGACAATATTCTTGGGGTTATTTTACATCTCAAAGATATTTGCTGTTTTTTTTCAATTTTTTACTTTTTTTTAAAAGAAAGATTGGAAACCTGCTGGTGACAGAGCAGAAGCATGAAAATGTGTGTCAAAGGACTTAAAAGATGTAAAACAAGTAAAATTTACCTTGGATCTATTTATTTTTCAAACTGAACTGTTCAGCCAACCTCACAAGACATTTGGAGACTGAAGAATGGTTTGGATTTTCTTTTTTCGACCCTGAACATGTGAACAAGCCACTGCTGTGTCCACTTTAGAAATCTATACAGTTATTAACCCTTACATGCCATTTTGATAGTGCCCTTCCCATCACCACATAGAACAATCTCTTCTGACAACAACTTCTTCTGGTTACAATCATACCCAGTGAACCCATTTTGCAAACTGCCCTGAAAGCCTCACCCAGAAGTTTACCACAATCTTTCTCTAAAGCACAGCACCAAATTCCAGGACTCCTAGAGACCGACCCCACACACTCAGGGGTCTCCTTCTGTTTAACTTTAGCTTATCATCCCTGTATTAACTTGAATAAGTGTTAAAACTGCACTCCAAGTTGCTCTTAAAAGAAAAAAAAAGGCGAAGAAAAAAAAAGAGCGTGGAAGATGTCAAACGAATGCAGGAAATGTCTATTCTGCTATTAATATTAATGAATCCCTAATGCATTTGCAAGCCACTTGAGGTAAGTCAGCAGAGTTCTTCTGACAGCTATTCCTCATCAAACTACCACTGCTAAAGATGTTGATGCTTTCCCTTTTGTTTTGTAATCTTTAAACCAAGTTTAAATCACACCAGAGCCTACCACAAAATAATGCATTTCATCCTAAGTGAACACAAAACCCTGGAGAGAGAGGTTTAAAACAGCACATGTCCGCTCAATTTATCATTTTAAGATAGGAAGCTGCCGCAACAAACAAAACACCTCCTTGAAAGTGGGACAGCAGCAGATTGCGGTGCAGAAAGCTCTGGGATCTTTTGTTTTCCTGGAGAGCAACAACGGGGCTTTGCGGGGAAAGACAGCAGCCTCCCCTTGCTGAAATCTCAATCAGTTCATACAGGAAAGCCTGCCAACTGCTAGTTAGAGGGTAACAAAATATTGCAGATAATTCACTTTTCACGATAAAGCAGAAACAAGCAGGCATGCAGCACCCAGCAGGGGCTCAACTGATAAAACGGTGTCAAACTCAAACCATTTGTCAATTGGGAGCGAAGAGAGCAAGCTGAAAGATGGACTCAGGAAGTAGATTTATCTAGTGCGACACATTAACTAGTATAAATACTAAGGGAAAAGTAAACACATTTACCCAGCAGTATCTCCAGCCAGCAAAGAAAAGGCTTCCGAGCCCCAGACCCACACTGGCCATCCAACCACTCAGCTGTCAGCCGCAACAGCAGCAGCATTTTTCTTCTTCTGCAGGACTGCAATGCCATTTAATTTGTGGCACTAGAAGGTTTTATTAAAAGCGTACACTGTAATTAAGCCAAACAAAAGCGTGACTCCTCTGCTGTTCTAGTCTCCTCCCTCCACCCAGCAGCCTAAACAATAAAACCACCTTGGCAGCAAACAAGTCAGGTAACATACCCCGGAGAGGAGCACAGATTTGTTATATCACACCATGTACTCTGCGTCTGCCTTGCTCAAAACTGCCTTATTGGAAACTCCTGTCCCGGAGGCTGCAGAGGCAATGGAGAGGGCTGGCAATGCGGGTCAGGCACAGCAAGCCACCAGCAGCGTAATGTGGGGCACACAAACAAACTGGAGTAATGCGGGGCAGGAGGGCTCTGTGGACGTGTGCTTCCCACTGGAAAGTCTAAACAAACAACATGGTTTGTGGGCAGCACAGCTCTGCTGCAGTCACCGCAAAGAAGGGAAATGGTTCACAGGGATTTCGGGATACCAACCCACAGCTACGTACACACACCTTGTGCTGGCAACCCATAACATCAACGGATGGCACGTCAGCAAACGGTTCTAACGCTCAATCTACCACAAAACTCAAAAATTAATAGCAAAGTAAGTAATCTACATCATCCCCCATTCGAAAAATAAAGAATAAAATAAAAGGAGTTAATTCACGAAGCAAAACAGAGCACAGTTCTTTGTTCAGCGGTACCTTCATGTGTCCACACAGCACAGGTTCCCCACCTCCAGCTCATGCATCTCAGGATTTTAGTCCATAGGAAGGTCCGTCACACTCACTCACACACACACACGCACACCCGTCCACGCACACTGCACCCGCGCTCGCTCCCCAACATGCACTGCCGGGAGCCGCTCCGAGGATTTCAGAATTTCCTCTTGCTAGCAGATTCCTCCCTCCCCTCACATCCACTCCACCCCGTTCTGTAATTAGGCTTAACAGGAGCAATTAACAAAACAAACTCCTCTCCGCCTGGTGGCCTGATAATTCTGATTGTCATAATGTATTAAGATGTGTAAGCCGGTTAAAAATAAAGGTAAATTACAACATTGCACAAGAGCCATTTTGCACCTATTTTTACTGCTTTTATCATAGAGATAATGAACGTTCAGCCACGCCTTTAATTTAAAACCTAAAACCCAAAACTCGTATCTGAACAGCAGAACTCAAAATTGCAGCTTTTGGACCGCTGAGACTATTTTGTTTTTTCACTAATTTATTAGAGGGCATATCCCTCCTCCTGAGCACAGCAAACTCCATAGTTTTCTTTCTGGAATTACTTTGTGAGGGACAATCTGGCTTTACAGATGTCCACAAATAAATGGATTGTAATTGTTCCTTTTGTCCTGCCCGTTGTCTAAAGGCATGATATATGTGGCCAAAGCCTCAACATTTTTCTGATGGTTTGTCCATCCACTTTCAGATCACTTCAGCAATCAAATAAAAGAAATTTACTGTCAGAATCATAAAAAACCCCAACATTTGAGGACTAACTGCTTTCAGGTGGTCAGCGGAGAAACTCTGATGTCCTTTGATTTCAGTGAGCTAAGGGTCCAACCCACACACAGCCTGAATTCAACTGAAAAACATATCTAGTTCTTGTTCTGCTTATGAACTCTGGGAGGGTGTAATTAAAACTGTCAACACAAAATTAGTAAACATATCAAAACCATAAGCACGCAGAAAATTCATGAGCAGAAGACCAGAAAATAAGAACTAGTTTGGTACGTGACACGGATTTGGGTTCTTATGAATTGGAAAAAACATTCTGCTCCCTCAGACACATATAACCTGATCCACAATACCATCTGCCAACTAACCACAAACAATTAAAAAAGAAAAGGGAAAAAAAGAAAGGCTGGTATTGCTAGCGTAGCGTATTGTTGGAATCCTGCAGTTTCTGATAAGCTAGATATGCTTTCCTAAGTCAATGATTTCATCTCTGCTGGGTGTCAACATTTGCACAAGAATAATTTTGGGGGTCAGAAAGACATCAGCAAATGAGATTTCAAAAGGTTTCATAAGAGCACAGATTGCTCAAACACAGGGAAAGGAGGGTTTCAGCTTCCAGAAGTTCACTCTTCTGCTTCTTCATTCCTCCTTCCCTGAAGCTGAGTCAAAGTTCTGTAAAATCCTACAGCCAAACATCAGATTTGCAAGACAACAGCCTCACATAAGAAGCCACACTTTGCACTGAGACAAATGCTCCAAAATAAAAAGTAATTGGGCTCTGGTGCAAAATCAGGCACCCCTTCAAATGGCAGGAGACGCCAAGTGTAAACTGCACACAGAAACGCAGTGCTCCACTCCTGGACTACCGTACATCATCTTTTATTTCCACCAGACCTCTTCCTCCTACAATGGTTAGAAAGAAGAGTGCTGACTAAAAAAGTAATTTTTCCAGATGTTTTTCTCCTTGAAAGACCCAGTGCCTTACTTTTACCACAGACCATTCAAATGGCAGACAGACCAATTTTGTCTTGTATTTTTCCACTTTGCTCATCACAACAGCAGCACTTGAATGCCTCACAAACATCAAATAATGACTAATCTGATTTTCACAATACCTCCCCCGTATGCTGATGAAGGTGGTATCGCTGTTCTCGCTTGCAGAAGGGGTATGGAGACACAATGACATTAACATCAGAAGTGTACATTAATTTTGGGATGCAGACCAGCTGATTTACTCAGTACAGCGTATTACTTTCTAGGTTCAAAGCATTTCTCGTCCTGGCATCTGTGATGCCTCTGTATTTTGCAGGGCTTCACATCAGGCACCCAGAAGAGGTAAACATTAATGACCACCTGCAAAAGGCTTTGCTGAGGTGGACTAGGATGAATCTTACTCAGAATCACAGGCAGACATTACCTGAATTACACCTGGTTCCTCAGAGCAGAGCTCATGTGCCCTGAGAACAGCAACATTTCTTCCTACCACGGCTGTTTTGCTTCCTCATGCTGCGGCAAATGAGGTGGGGGGAAGAGGTGTCTTAAAGATAACATTTTATTACACCACCTCGATTCATCTCCCCTAGCAAGCCTGTCTGATACCTGAATGAGGCAAGTAACGAGTAGAAAAAACAGTAATTAAATGAGTAATTAAAGAGCGTATCATAATGCATAAGAGGATCAAATTGGAGTTAGGCAAACAACCTAAACTCTGGAGAACCTGAGTTTGCAATTTTCGTAACGTTCTTCAAATGTTTCTGTGCTGGTTTTTGAACTTGCAAATAGAAAAGGCAGAGATCCCACGGCCTGATGCCCATGTGGGTCATCAACAGAGCTGGGATGTTCTGATTCGCCACGGGCAGACCTCTGCAGGGAAGCTCAGCAGACCTGGCTCACAGCAACCACATGGCTGGTTTTGGCAAGCTCAGCACAAGCACTGGAAGGACACTTCTGTTGGTGCGTTTTCCCAGGTGACGTGCTGGAAGCAGAGGAATGACTGCTTCCAGGCATCTCGGTTTCATGCCAGGTTTGTTGTGGTTGGTTCCTCCTCTCCTCTCTTTCTGTATCAGGCCATCCTCCAGACCTTGTCTCAGACTCCTGATCTATTTCCTTGCCCAGCAAGTCCTCGCCTTGCTCCTCCTGACCCCTCCTGTAGTTTCCCTTTTCAGACACTCCCATTTTCCTCTCCCTCACCCAGGCTCCGTGTGCCAAGTCTTCTCATCAAGCCAGTTTCAGTCCCTCCTGCTTCCTGGGCTGCTTTCCCCTCTTCATCTGAGCAAACATGGTGCACTCTCCATCCCATCCATGAGCCCCTTTCTGCTGCCTGGCAGGTCTGGCCTCCACCGCCTCAACAGCAGCAGGTCTCCAGGCTCCTCCTGGTGCTCCTCTGCAGGCATGTAGTGGTGAGCTCAGTTCACACGTTGAGCTGACACGGTGTCAAGCCAACTGCAAGTCCTGTGACTATGTTAGTGTGGCACTGAGCCCAAGCTAATAAGCCCTGGTGAGAAGCCGGATATATTAGCTTGGGCTTAGCACCGTGCTAATGCAGTCAGGCAGCTTTTGGATCAGAGCTGGCTTACATCCCACCCGCTTTTAACACCGAGCTTGCTTGTCTTCATCTACAATAACCCATAAAGATAAATCCCTCAGTCTTGTACCAACCTTACTCTCAGTTTCCCTCCTCCCTGACACTGCTGATCTCCAGGCACGGCCTCTCCACCTTCATAATCCCCTCCAGGTTCAGCTCTTGTCCGTAGGCTTTTAAAAACAACTCATTTTGGTGACTCCCTGGCCTCAGGATGGTTTGCAGTAAGCATGCAACAAACACACACTCTTCTGCTCTCAGTTCAGGAGCTCAGTTCTGGACCCAGCAGTGTTCCTGGGCAGAGGAGTCAGGGATGGAGGTGGGGGCAGGTCTGGTGCATGCCCTGGCCTTGTTCTGACAGAGACCCGATGTGCAGATTCAGGCGTTGGGAAGTGCTCCCGGCAGAGCAGCATTCAAACATCCCTGAGAACAGTGGCCACAACCCTCCCCTGCCACATACGCTGTCCTTCCCCAGGCCACTGAACCTGTCATTCAAACTTCTGCTCCAAAAAATGGGGGCTGTCATGGCAAAGAGCACTTTTTGAAAGAAAAGTCACCGTACTTTTCATGTTAGCAACACAATTTTTGACATAGCCAAATTCTTGGAAATGGCAGAATAGATTTTGGTGAAAAATACTGCCTGAGGAAAGTCCAATATAAGAAACAACTGAGCCACACGTTTAGAGTTTGTTAGATTTATGAGCACCTACAAGTGGCATCTCCTAACGCAAATGGTCTGTCTGTCTTAGCAACAGGTAATGCTACCAGCCCTGTTTACACTAGTGATTAATTTCCTGAGATTAGTTTTAGAGGGATGTTATTGAACATTGTCCTCTGAATGATAACGAGAACATGAACATAATACACAGATCACATACAAAGCACATGCATAGATTTAAACCCTATTTCCTTGGCCTGATATTCCTCTTTCAGTGGCTCGGGCTAGTGCACAAGAATTGTATTAATTATACAACATGGCAAGGTTTGATAAAGACAGAGAGGATGCTCCTATTCCAACAAGTTTACATAAAGTGCTCCTTTTCATATACTAAATCCTAAAGGGCAATGGAGACAACAAAAATGCTGATGCTAATATTGCTGATCACTGTTAAGATGAAAAAAAAAACCAAGTGAGTACCTAATTGCAGTGGTTTGCTGTAATAAAAGCAGATCTTTAAGTGACTAACCTTGTCACCAAATAATAATAATATTTTTTTAAATATTAATTTGCACCAGTCTGTCCCAGCATATCTCTCATCTAGAATTATTAGCATTACACGCACACAAATCAAGCAACAGGGAGTAAGGGAAGCTTGCAATCAGACCGAATGCCTTCCCTTCCTCTCAGCCCCCGGTACAGGACAGCCACTTCCTTTCTACAAACGCTTCGCTCAGATCTGTACACAAGACAGGCCACATCTTCCGGGGAGGCTCAAAGTCTTTGCAGACGCACAGTTGCCTTCAAAGCATCACTGGAAATCTGTGTGGGAAGACTCTAAAATATTAAAACCATCCTATATTCTTTTCTTCTAAGCCAGCAACAAACCCCCTCCAAACCTGTCTATCACTTCTCTGATCGGTTTATTCTGGGCTGCAGAATAAACTTTCTGACTACCGAGAAAGATGCACAAACAGATAAGCTGCACCACATGTGCAAAGGAAGATAATAGGGAAAATCTAGATATCCTTTCCAGAAAGACAGTTCTTTCCCAGAACATTAAAATAATGCATAAGCATATTACCTCAATTACCAAAAGCAGGTAAAAAGAAGGCTGGTGTGAAAATACTATGCTTTGAAATGTAGCTTATCTGCCCTCCTAAATCCGAACTGACTTGACTTACTTTTTGGATCAACACTCCATTCCCATCTTGCCCAATTTTCTTCTCCCAAACGTAACTGCTTGCGCTTCAGCAGACTCACAAGTTATTTAAGCCCTGACCTTCAGTCTTAAGAAATCCCCAGCTGAGAGCTTGCTACGGCACCCGTAACCACAGCCCAGCAGCGAGCAGGACGCGGCACGGCTCTTGCTCGGGCGGCCAGCCCATGCTTGCTGTACAGACGAGAAATCGTCGTGTTTTATCAGTTTCCCCATTTCTAACCTGAGAGTTACTACCCTGTGCAGCGGGATGGCTTTCAGAAGACGCATCCTTTGTACCCTCTCCTTGCTGCCAGATGTTCTCTGCAGCCAATTCATGGCTTTTGCATTTCGCAATAGCTTAACAACTTTGGTAAAGATTCACAGAGTACTACTACTAGTACTGAAAAAAGTATGTAATATTCTTAAAGAAGGTAGAGACCAAAAGATCTGATCTCAGTTAAATCCTCTGAATTTCTCTCATTTCACATTTCTCTTTGACTGTCAAAGCCAAACTTTTGCCAGTCCCATGTATAGAAAAGTGGATCCCTTTGAAATATGGTCAAGCTGACAAGGTGTGGGACAGTACGACTGAGATGCTGTTTCCCTGAAACACCTGGCATCTTTGCATCATGCTAGGACACCAAAAGAGCATAAATTACCACAACATGCTGCGCAGAGAGAAGGGTGCTCTAACAAACCTTGGGAGGCTCATGACCAGTTTCTGCAGATGGATACTGTAACCCCACAGACAACAGTGAGGATGGGTAAATTGTATGAAGTTTAGCGAGGACCTAACGACAAACAGGTACTAGAAATTCAGTAGGTGTGCTGGTTACTGAAACAGTCAAGACACATGGAAATATTTTTTCAGATTAATTTACATAAAAACTAGCTTTGAATTTTGGATGTACAGTAAACATGATTTTGTAAATCACTGTGTCAAAGAAATCTAAACAAAATCCATCTGCATGCTTATAAACACGTAAAACTGTTTAAGGGACACAACATGTTAAAAAAAAATCAACAATAATGGTTAGTCCATGCTTCCAATTATATTCTTTCTTCAATTAGTCTTGAAGAAACTAACACCTCTATTAATCATTTCAATTAACTCCACGCACCACATGACATCCGCACCAGCAGCCCATATGTTGCGTTCCAATCACCCAAATATTAAAGCCTTTTTAATTGATTGATCTAAAGAACATTCAACAGGCTCAAGGTGGCAGCCAGCCAGGAAATCCCAAAAGAAGATGACAAAAAGGTGGGGGTGCTAAACCAGCTTCCCAATTTGTTTTTCCTCTTCCTCCAGGGTTCACTAAGTTAATCCAATCACAGCCCATAAAGCCCCTTTTTAATAAAATAAATAAATAGATAAGAGAACACACATGTTGCCTTTCCCCCAGAGAAGCCCCCTCCACTCGAGCTGGAGGAGCCATCCTGTTAAGAAAGTGCCGCATCGGAGGGTGCATTTTTTATCTGGCAGAAATATTTAGCTTGGCTGCCGGCCAGGGAATGCTGAAAGAATAGCCTGAATTAGGGGATTTACCTTCCACGTGTTTGGCACGCGTCATTAGAGGCTCTGAAGAGCTTGACTCTTTCGCTCTCTCACTCTCTGTTTTTTCTCCCCCTCGCCGGAGCTTTGATGCAGAGAATAAAGTATGAGCTACGAGAGCAGTTGATGTGCTGCGCTCCTAAGTGTTGGCACAGTGGCTTTTGTTCTGTCGGGGAAAACTGATGCCCACTTTCTGAAGGTACTTTTTATTATTTTTTCTTTTAATTCCAGTCAGGTATGGCATGATATGTTTCAAAAGCATTCGCTTTAACACAGGAAAAAAGGGGGTTTTTTTCATTCCTTTTTCTCTTTTCCCTAAAAAAAATGTTTTGAAGTTTTCTGTAGACAAATTTAAACTTGGAGAAAGTGGCTTAAAAGTAAATTCCTTAAGTGAAACTTCAACCGCAGAGTATCTTAGGAGCTTATTTGAAAGGTTAGTTTTGCAACAATAACCCACAAATTGCTCTGTCATTTGACTTTTATATGCTGTCATGTGGACTTATGTCATTTTAAAAAACACTTCTTTACATAAGTACTTTGGTCCTGCAAATACCTCTTAAGATCTGTGTCCAGAACACATTAGTCAAGGCAGCTGGTCCATACCTCAGGTAACCCATGCACCTTCCCAGAGTTTCTAATTTGTGAAGGAAAGACTATAATGTAACTCAGTCTCTGCCCCTCTTAACTTACAGAGGGAAGAAAAAGGAAACCAAAAAGGTTTCCAGCTTAATAAAGGCATGGAGGCCCTTAGACCAACAGTAAATGCAAATGTTTGCATCTGGCACACATGCCAACCCTGTTTACAGGGCAGAGTTTTGCAGAACAACTCCCAGTGCCACCAACACCCAGCCCTGAACTGGTGTGAGGACTGGGAGAGCCCTGCAGCAGCTGCCTCTGCCATGCTGTCCTGTCACAGTATCAGATAAATACAGGCCCTATTCATACACGGGTTTTATCATTATTGATTCAGGCAGATCAGTTTAGGAGCTATTCGTTGATGTGCTCACTCAAAGCAAGGTTCAAGCAGAGTTTCTGAACTGGTGCTGCCTGTATCTTTATCCCATCTTTGCCTGCAAATAAATCTAGGTCTGGCTTTGGTTCTGCTAAATTCATGTCACTAGATGACAGCATGTGATTTTTCATCTCCTTCAGTAAAATTAGCTCACTGTGCCTTGCATATCAGGAGATCCTGGGGGCTACGGAAAAGCAACCAAAGGGATGGGTACTATCCTTCAACTGAAAATTCAAGAAATTAACTCTATTATCGGAAGGGTGCTGAGGCCTATCTCCTCCCTGAATGGGACCTCCTCATAGCTGAAGGGCAGGTCTATAGTTTATCACTTCTTAAATAAATCATTCATAATTCATAGCCATGTTGAAAACCACACAAATAATGAGCTCTCAGTATTACTCAGCGGAAAGTGAGAATTGGAGTTTTCCACCCAAACCCGTGAAGGCTGACAAGCCCAGACATGTTTTTGTGAGCTCCCTCCTGGAGCCCACATTTTTAATTCAATTTAAAGAAAGCCAGGGAGCCACTTACATCCCCTCTAATAATACAACTACCCTTTCTTTTATCCAAGGTGGAAAGACTGCAGGCTTAATAGGAATTAATTGTGAATTAAGGTGCAGGCGCTGCAGGCTTGCCCCACGGGGCAGCACATGCTTTTCCATGCAAACCTGTGAGCAAAGGTGTTCGGTGCTCCCTGCTCCCCAGGCACAGGGCTGTTTTCCTGGAAAACGCCTGCCAACACAAAAAAAGGTGGATTTCTGTTATCCCTGGCCTCCATTGTGTCGGATCACAGGAATATCTGGGTGTCCATGCCTGCGACGGGCCCCCGTCTGCCTGCTTTGCCTCTGGAGTGGTTACAGTGAGGCCTAGTATTATTCCAGTGCTGGGACTGATATTTTGAAACTTAGGTAAAATAACATACATTGTGGGCCTGACAGTACCAGTTCAGTGGCAAACTGCTTATGTATTTGTCATAACTGCGACAAACTTGTTGTGTTTAAACACAGTCTGCTATGCTTATCATATTTACAGATTAAAAATATGACCTTCATAAGTGAGATAAAAGAGCTCTTCCCCCCCCATCTCCTCCCTCTGTTTTTAATTAAAACCACGAACCAACACATGTATCCATCCTTCTTTCTGTAAGTTTAGGATTCCATGCTCAAATACTATACAGATAAAATGAACCTTTATGTGTTAGCAATTCGCAATGCAGTAAATTCTCCTTTCCAAACCTGCCGTCTTCATTAAAATCTTATTTGCTTGGTAATCTCCTTTGATCGCTAAAGTTATAAGAAGCCCCCTCCTCTTCTTTTGATACTATCAGTGTAGCTTTTGACCAGAGAGCGTGATGAATTAAATGTATGACAGATATGACAGGTGAGGAGTGCTTGGAGAGGGCTTAAGCAGCAGGGATAAGACAAAGCTCCCATTTAAGAACAAAACCCCTACCCGATGGCTAGCCTGTTAATGACCAACCACTCTATTTGTCCTGGTGGATGAGGAGCAAGCCGATACTACAGACAAAGCTTTGTTAGCCATGGGGCTGCTCTTCAATCAGGCCACACAACCAACTAATTGAAATGCCCAGTTTTTCCCCCTCAGGATTTGATATACAAGCTACGGGTTTTGTAGGTATACTCTTTTTTTCCTCTTCTTTTTTTCCTCCCCTATAATGTATTAATTCAGCCACCACAAGTTTACAGCTGGACTAAGTGGAATTACAGCATATAAACCTGAAAATCTATCTGCAGGGATCCAGCTAAGCCCTGGAGAGAGACAAGTCCAGCAATACAAATCCAAGGAATTTTGGAAGTCAATCCATTAGGATTACTAGGCCTTTGATTTTGGAAGTCGCAGGCTCAAAACATGGAAGCAATGAACCCTCAATCTTCCTTCATTTTAGCTTCTTTTCGGGGGATTTATTGACCCCATTTTTTTCTATTAAAACCCATTCATAAATGTGGACAGAATTATATTGTTTTTTCCACTATATCTGCAACAAAGGAAGACAGGAAAATATCTGCTTTCCCAATCTCACGGTTAACATGCCTTTTAAAATTTCATACATATTTTCTACATAATTAGAGCTGTCACAAGCAAACTCGCCACCTCTGTCATCAGCTAAAGACCACTCTCCCCTCTTCAAAGTTCATGTTAATTTTCAGCACGCTGTGCTGCACCCAAACGAGGAGTTTCAGGCTGTAGTTACTTTAGACGACAGGCTGCCTCCCAGAGGTGAAGAAATCTCTGTGCCCCCTGCAGACCAGGATTATATTCTCAATGGGCAGTCTCTTACTTTAGCCTACCAATCTGTGGTTAGCAGAAGGCCAGCAGTTTCCCGAGGTAGGTGCCAAAGCAATGCTCATTGTTAAACCCAACTTGTAAAGAAAAGAAAAATTAGATTACAAGGATGCAGCAGTGAATCTGACTTTATCTCTCCTCTGAGTATAACGGAAAGCACTAAGTAAAGCAAGAAGAGTCTTCACTTTCAGCAGAAATTCAATTTTTCTCTCTCTGTTCCTTCCTGTCCTGCCCTCGCAAGTGCGCTGTAGCTGAATCACAGGTGCTGGTAACAGGAAACCTGGGTTCTGTTCTTAGCTTTGCCATGGGCTTCTTACGTGGCTTCTGGCATGCCTTGTACCCTCTCTGTGCCTCAGTTTCCTCATATAAAAATGCAAATATTCCTACCTATTTCAGAAAGAGT
>NW_010177607.1:18866-52509 GCF_000695765.1 Mesitornis unicolor
GTTTAAACCACAGAATGAAGACATCCGAATTCTCAAACTGAATTACGGTATCAATTTCTGCTGTGGCTTTGAAGCAGCTACTCTTACCTACCCAAAGGGTCAACTCCCCCTGGAAAATGCTGAATGGCCAAAACCCAGGCTTCCTGGTACAATATAAGTGCTGCATTTCAAGTAAGTGATATTTCTGGCTGGATGAGAGCGCAGCCTTACCGTGCAGTGAGACCACTTACCTGGAGTGTAAGAGAAAAGACAGTCTGAGGTATGGCCAGCAAAGTTTTTGGGAGCCGATCTCACTGGCAGGCTATGGTGACCACCTCTCCGAGCACTTGTCCCCAGGGCACCCAAGAAAGCCCAGCCATTACAGTCCTAATTCAGCATGTGGAGATGTAAGGCTAAATTCTCAAATCTGCACCAAGCAGGACAAAGGGCTGAAACGATAGCATTCTCCTTCCCCAGGGAGCACTCTGTAACTTTTGGCTATTTTGCAGCAGACTAGTTGGTCTCTCACGCTCTCTCCTCCTCCACTTTTCCTCTGCGAAAAACTCCCCAAAGTTTTGAGTCTGTTCCATGCAGAGTAAGTAGCAATTTGAAAACTTTCACAAGGCAGAAAAAGCATTTCCTGCCTGGCTCTATCTCATGGCTCTCTGGCTCACTGGACACTTGCAAAGGGTAATTAAATAATGCTTAGATACTCATAATATGCAAAGTCCCAGACAAGTTGTAAGTGTGAATGTTACAAAGCATAAAAGGGTCATTCAGAGGGAACAACCTTACAGAAATCTAGAGAGAAATATTGTTAACCTCACAGAAATAGGCATTTCTTCACTATGGACTCCAGTAAAGTTAGGCAAAATTATCATCACTAACTTTGTACTGAAAAAGACAGATTTTTAGATAAAGACCATAGAGACTCAGATCAATAAATTAAGAGAAGGGGGGAAACAACATGTAATAATCAGCTATTTTGGTTTTGAACGTGCAAATCTGAACGGAAGCTGTGCTTTTTAGCCAGCTCTCCAATCTCCCTATTAGATATAATTTTATAGTTTTATTACACATGTTGCCTAGTAGACATGCTCTGACTTTTATAGATGTCAACCCTATTTCTTAATTCAAGCCATTTGTCTCTTGTGATCTCTGCGCCTCTGGGTTAGAGTTCCAGCCAAAGAGGTGAGCCCGTTCGTATCTGCAATGCAGCCGTAAAATCCTCTGGCACAACATCCCCAAAAGCTGCTGCTGCCCTGCAAAAAGGCCTGGATTGTGTCTGTCTGCAGCTCAGCACCCAGAAAGGACATTTTGCAGAAGGGCTCAGTGGACATCCAGGAAAACTGCTTTCAGGACCTTATCTGAAGGACAATACTTAACTTTCACCACCTGGGCCTGGCCCCTGAAAGGAAACAGTCACACTCAATTATTGTCTTTTTCTAGACAATTACTATTTAATCAAACCTCCAGCTGATATTAACTGGTGGAAAAAGGGCTATTTTTAGTCAGGACAGTGATTCCCCTTCACTCCTTTCATCTATGAGTAATGTATTTCCTTTTGCTCTCAGTACCACAAACCAGTCCACACCAGATGCTCAGTATTAGGTAAAATTAAAAATGTGGGCATCATACCCTTTGAAAGATGCTTTGAACTCAAATTAATATACCTAAACCCACTATTTAAATTAAAGATATCCTGTCTCTCTGCTGTGTAGTTTTCCCTTTTATCAGAAGCGGAATTTCTGTCCATTTAAAGGTTTTTTTGGTTCAGCTCCACAGACCACGCTTTGACTTAACAACACATTGTAATTTCCTTTTAGCCACAAGAATAAAGGAAATATATAGAAGCAACACCATAATCTTGTCAAGCACCCTCTTTCGTTTCCCTGAACAAGCCTGTTTGAGAAAATGTGAAGCCTAAGATTTTTAAGATGTTATCTGGAAGATGTTTAGATCATGGGATACTTTTATTGAAAACAGACATACGTATTTTTACGCATCTACTGATGTACCCACACACATAAAATATATGCCTACTAAATTCTTTTATGGACAAGAACAGAGCAGTCTGCAACCTGCAGAGGTTTTGTGGAGTTCAATCCCCCTGCCGCAGCATTTTACCTTTTCCAGATTTTTGCACGGAATCCATGCGGATACTTGAGAAACCCCCACCAATTCTCACACCCTAGGAAACACCGCCTGAGGATGTAAAACCGGAGAGCGTCTGCATCCAGACTCACCTGTGAGATCTCAGAGGCAAAAACGCAGGAGTGGTCTAAAACACATCCATTTCTCATGTACCCCTGTGTATGTATAAGAAACGAGATCCCAAACTACTTGTGCCATTTATTTTCATCTACAATCTTTTTCACAACAGAATGATGAAAATGCAACTGCTGAGCTTCTGGAGAGCTACAGGCCTCAACAGTTTGCTAATGTACTGACTTTACGTTTATATAAGTGACGCAGTCCTCACACTCAGTCTACCCCTTCTCAATGTCACCTTTGATGCCCCTACTGACTGCACCCAGAGTACAGGCAGAGGTGGTAAAAGCCACCTCTTCCTTTTGGTGCTGAGCCATGGAGCCACAAATGCCATGGCAACGGGGAGCTGGCCTTGTTCGAAGCCCCACAGGACCATGAGGCATGCCCCGAAACACACAGCAAGCGCTGGGAGCACCCATGTGTGCCCTGGCTGCAGCATGGGGAGAGGAACCAACCACCAGACTGGAGAAACCCATGCTGAACCTGAAGAGGTATTAGTTGGCAGTGCTAAAGACTCCAACAAATCGTATTTCGGGACAAGGCAAAGGGGCAAGTTAAGCATCTGCAAGTTCTCTCGGTGCGGGTCAGACAGTGATAGTACGGCAGCTTATCCCCCAGAGCTTTCTCCACGCTGGAGGTGTTGAGTTAACTGGCGGTGACCTCCCCCTGACCCACCGGCAGCATCTGCAAGCGGTGCGTGGTGGTGGCAGCCAGGAAGCACTTCTCCCAAACAGTGCCCTTTCAAAACATCACTCCGAAAAGCAACAGCTGAGGTGACCCAGGAGTCAGCTGCCCAGCCCCGTCCAGCATGGAGGACGTCTCCCTTCACCCTCCTGGGGTTACATCCATCTTCATTTGCTTTTTCTTGCTGCCATTTCCTCTGACTTTTCAAACTTGAGACACTGGTAGCTATTATTCATTCTCTTGTTTCTTACAAGTCACACAGCAAAGAGCTGCAGCTTCCTATCAATAAATACCACATTGGTGCTTATTTAGCCATTAGTTTAGTGGTTGAGTTTTTCTGCTCACGTATCTCTTGGGCAAAAGCAAGTTTTGCTGCATTATTTCATCTCAATGCAATTATTAAACATCACTCCGGGTAGCTGCAAAATGGCTTGCTAAGGAAAACTGAATCGGAATGAAAATATAAGTGAGGTATGAAGAAAGCAACTGTCCAAACCATTTGAGGTTAAGCAAGTATGAACAAACATCTTCATTGTGCATCCTTTTTCCCCATAAAAAGGATGAAGAGGTGAAGCAGCAGGATTTATCCCTTCCACCATGAACAGTGGTGTAAACACCAGAGGCTCTCCAATCTTCAGCTATAACAAATCATTTAGCTCTGGGTAATTCCAACAATTTTAGTCAGCGACTTGCAAAACTGCGTAACTTGTACTCAGTTGACATCAATTTGAGTAATCTTGTTCCCACGTCTGGTTAAGAGGAGACTGATGATGTATTTTTTTGGCTTCACAGTGGGGAGGGGAAGAAGTAGCCCTTCTCTTCCTCTCCACTTCTGGGTCGTTTGGAAGGGACTGGGCAGAAAAGGAGGTGTTGGGGAGAGGGAACTGGGGGAGAGATGGTGAAGTGAGCAGGAGTCCTGGTAGCAGATTTGAGCATGGAATCACCTTCTCCATTCTAAGAACAGATCCCGAAACTCCCATACCTGAACCCAAACATGAGAAGGCAGGCTGCCAGCTTGCATTAGCGGATGATGGTGGTGGAGAAGGCACACAAACACGCAGCTGGTGACAAGAATCAATAGAAAAGACGGAAAAAGTCAGAGATTTTGCATAAGAGGAAGAGACCGAATTACTTCCCCAAGGTTTCACTGAAAGCAGACAGCAGAGACAGGAGCTGAACCCACGCGTCCTGAATCACACCCCTTCGTCTCAATCACAAGACCCTCCTTCCTCTTGAACACTTTGCACTATCTAGGGTAATAAAGAGACTGCCTTGCCCTCCTAAATCAGGAATTGAATACTAAACCTATAAATCACCTAGAAAATTCAGATTTCTTGACAGAAGGGGAATGGGTTGCAAAGAAATAACAAACCTTGCTACTGCTCTGGAAGGAGGGTGTCATTTCCTATGCTGGTCACCCGTGTTGAGCCAAAATCAATTTACATGGCAAAAGGTTAGAAAATGCAGAGCCTTTCTTAGAAAAGATGCAAAAAGGGGACGTCTACAGCTTGCAGCACCCTCTGCTGCAAAGCCCACAGAGCCAGTTCCAAGCCTGCGAAATGTGGAAGAGTGCAGTGTTGTGAGTGCCATCACTGCACCAAGGCAGCGGAGCAGATACTTAGCAGCTAAGTTAACCAGCCTTACTGCTCAAGAAGGAACACAACTTTAAGCCACAGGGACATACTTACACTGCTTGTAAGTCTACCTCAATCACTGCTCATACTCCCGAAGGCCACTGAACCTTGTTCCATTATGCAACACAAGCATGATCTTTCTTGCTTTCTGGCTTTGCCAAGGTTTGGAAAGCACATGGTTGTGCTTTATAAATATGTCATGGGCTAAACAGCAAGGACTTGTTTCTTGAGCTATTTCAGCTATAGATTTTCATCCAAGAACAAAACTGACCTCAGCAAGTTCTGGCCAGAAGTTCTTTAGCCTGAGAGGGCCCTTTTTGTCACAGTGGTGAGTTAAAAAATCCTAGCCTTCGTACGACAGCCCTTGTTCGTTACTAAAACCGTTTCTTTTATGAAGTTGCCTTTCCCATCTTCAGACTGGTCTGAGTGACCAGGGACACCTCCTCTAGACTAACCCTTTCTAGGAAGTCTTCTAAGATATTTCTAGGAAATATTACAGTGAACTAGACATTCAGATACTTACAGAAGGATGAACTAGTACAGAATTTTTCTGAGCAGACCATACATAATAAAACAAAATGGAATTTTCCACCTTTAGAGAAAATTCTAGCTGACTGAGCAGTATACGTGCATGTGCGTGGCAATGAACGCACACTACTGTCAATATAAAAACCATTTAAAACCAATTTCTCACTCTTACAATGCACTTATTTTATGTAAAACAGATGGGGGTCTTTTGGGTAGGCTCTGTCATTTAGTCTTATATTGTGAACATCCCTTATAATTAAAACAGGAAATAAAAATTTCCTTGTCTAGTTCCAAGCCTGAAGCCCACTAGCACAAGCAGCTGCCTGCAGATTCAGCTGGAAGCATTTCAGCATCCCACAGTAAATCTGCTGGTTGAATTCAGGATCTTCAGAAATGTGTAAATCAGTGCCGCTCCACTGAGCTGTGCCGTGAAGCTGCTGAACTAGTAGTGATGTATCAAGCCCAAGTTCCTGAAACAAGTCCTGACACCCCATCATAGACTGTTACATTAGTACTACTTAATACCTGCACAGCTGATGAGAATGACACGCTTGGTGGCACCACCTTTTCCCAGCAGGATGAAGAGCAGCTAAATGCGAAAGTAGCAAACATTGCAAATGGAGATTATCAAACTGCACTAGAAGTGAACTGGGGTTAAAGAAACTTCACTGCATGATCCTTAATGCAAATAATTCAGACTTATATTTCTAATTAATTAAAAATAAAAAAGTCTTCCCTTTTCCTCCTGTGTCCAAATGATGGCGGAAGCAAGCATTTCCTTTCCTGATGATGGAAGAGACACCAAGTATTATGTTAATATTAAGTGAACTTCCTCCCATCCAGTTCTGTTGAGTTAATGTTGTCTGACTCAAATGTCATTAATAAAAGTGGGCTGTTCGATTCCAAAAAACTAAAGCCTCACGAGTTTAGAGACACATTTTCTTCAGACTCCCGCTGTGGTTGATCAGATGGGGTGTCTTTTGGATGGACTCAAAAAAACACATTTTCACACCTGTCAGGCCTAGATTAATATCCCTGCTAATTGCACTTTAGGAATGGCCAATTAGTTCTAGTTATAGAAGCTTTCATGGGTAAAGGGGGAGAAGCAGCCTGTTGTCACCATCAGGACTCATTGTTTCCCTGAACATATTTGTGTCCCAAACTGGGTGAGCCTTAGTGGTTTGACTGGAAGCCCTGCTGCACGCCACTGCAGTGGCACCTTTATCCTAACCCCGAACCCACTTTAATCATGATGGAGACAGCAGAGGTGACTATGATTGTAAAAGGAAAATAAACTAGTGCTACTCTGAGGTTACAAAGCCTAACACTCACTTTCAAGCCAGAAGTGGTATGCTGAAATTTCCTAATTATCCGAATTTATTTTTTCCCTAAGTTCAAATTTCCTTTTTGCTCAAAAGGGACAGTAATTCATTTGTAATAAAACATTCACTCCTGCAAGGAAAAGAAAGCCCCATAATGTTGCTGAACTTGCAAAAGTGGGATAAGTAAAGTTCTGGCCTTGAAGAGCAGCCTGAGGAGTGACAACCACAGTGCTAGCACCACTGGTGGAACACTTGAAAACAAGTCAGGGACCAAGGGTTAGTCCAGCCATTCGAACGTGACAGGAAGGCTAGTTAATAAACACCAGCTAACCCCTCCAATTACAGCAATAAATTGTTCAATTGGTTAAATGTCCACAGGTTCTGCCCCAAACACCACTGTGAACTGTTTAATTAGCAAACTCTTGCATCACTGGACAAACAGATCTTGGTGAGCGCAGGGGGCGCTCAGCCTCTGGGAGGCGAGGGGCGCTGGTGCCCCGTGCAGCTCAACTTTGCAGGGCTCAGCTTCACACCACACAGCCCAAGATGTTTTAACAGCTCTGAACATTATTCATTCATTGCTGCCTACTTTTTAAAACAGAGTTAAGACTGTATGGGCCAAATACAGCTTAATTGCCATTTTTTCCGCATCAGTTTTCTGCCTTTTGATAAGACGCCCCACAAATCACAGCTTCTCACCTGCTGCAAGATTAGATAGCCCTGCATGCGATATGGGTTACACAGCACTAGAGATACCGAGTACCTAAAAACTGCATGCTGTACAAAACAGGCCTGCAGATTAAAAGTCAGCGGGCCTATTTCTTCAAAGTATTTAACAAACCAAATTTGGGATTATCTCACTAAGACTTAAGAACATTCAAAGCCTTGTAAAATGATTTATCATTCAGATCACTGCTGGCTACAAAGGGTATTTGGAGCAAACCCATGAGGCTTATGCCACCATAACATTAAAAAACTTTTATTTAAAAAAAAAGTTTCTGGTAAAAGCAATTTTACAAAAAAGGAAAGTTGTTTCTGGTGAACAAAGCAACAAATTTAAGTTTATTGCTGAGGATCAATTTGGAGTTAAAGACTCAGATCTAAGTTGCCTTCACTGGACCTTTGATCACTAGGATGAACCACTTATTTTACATATTCTGGTACTAACAAAAAAACACAGTCTCATGCAGGGGAAGAAATCTGTGGGGTTTTGAAATTTTCATATTAATTAGATCCATTTACCAGGATCATGTTTTAAAAACAACCAGTCAAAAGAGGTAAGTACTATTTGTTATGTTTACACTATGAGGAGAAATTCTATTTCCCTGCTGAAGTTTACTTAATGAAATAAAACAGAGGTAAATTTATCACAGTTGGGAGTAAGCTACATACAGTGTTTGCCTGTGAAAAACTGTACGTGATCCCTCCCTGTCTCTCTAGCAAAAGTATTTCTTTGGAAAAGGGCTTTAGGCAGAAACATCCATTTAGAACTAAATTTTTTTGTAACATTGGGGAAATATACCATTTTGCAATTCTGCCTGAGAGGCTGACCCTGGATCATCAGAGGACATCCAAAGCACAGACAGGCAACTCAGCTGATTGGGGGGAGGATGGGGTTGGTCTATGTCCCATCCTCCGCTTTGCAAAAATGCACAAATTGCAGTGTTGAACTGAACTCGGGATGCTTTGGGCTGAGCTTCCTGGGCCCTGGGAGGCCTCTCCAGAGCACGGCCTTCTCCCAGTGAGCTGCCTGGAGAGCCTCAGCTCCTGACTAACGCTTGGAGATTCCCCTCCAGGTACCTACCACAAGAGTCCACATCCACTCTGGGAAACTTGTAGGTTAAGCAGTGTGTTATAGCCTCACGTTTAAGGATGTAAATGATCTTACTTGATGTAGCATGCACACCTTGCAGAGGCAAAGCAAACTCTTAAATTCAGATTCACAGGAAGACTTCAGTTGACTTCAGTAGTCACTGGGTCAATTTTGCACAGAGTATTTTGAATTAAAATTTTAATCTTTATGTTGCCAGAATGCTGCAATAAGACCTTTTACTGCTAACAAATTACATCAGTTATCTCATGTTTTGGACACAGTGCTTAATGTTAAAGAAAAGTTATGTTAAATCAGTACCATTAAAAGCTGTGTACTCACTTAAAGAGCTTGCTGAATCCAGGGTTTAAATGTCTGTGCCTCAGGAGTGGACAATTTAGAGCTACCTTTTTTTTTAAGGTTTTGTAGTTCTGGGTGAATTAACATCTCTGAAAAGTCTCGGGGGTCTCAGGACAGGCTTTCAGTTGACAGGGATTAGCATAGCCGCCCTGAATTAAACAGACTGAAGCAATTCAGGCCATTGAGAATCCACGGAGACAGGGTGGGGAGAAACTGCGAATTAGGAAGAGAATAGAGAACACAATACCAGTGCTGATGTCCTGGCACACAGGCTTTTATTCTGGAGATAGTTTACAAGCAGTTCGTAACCTTTGGACTCCAGACAGTCTGCAGAACGAACACCGGGAGGTTCAAGATTTGGCCTGAACTCTCCATCCAGCCCCAGCACTGTCAATATTTGGACGGTGCACTGGAACTCAGAAAGTTTCCACAAAACAGGCATTAGTGAAACAAAACAAAAAAAACCCTGAAATTTGCATTGATAAAGTCATTTTGGACTGTATTACTACAATAAAAAAATATTTATAACTTTGCTATGCTTAAAAGAGGCATTTCCCAGCAAAATAACTAATGCATTTTTGTTTAACAAACATGGAGTTCAAAGTCAGCCTCTCGTTCCAGATTCCTGATTTCAGATTAAATTTAAAAATTTTTTTAATAATTTTAAACTTTCTGCACTTAATAGAATAATTCATAGAAACTGTCCAACTGTGATTCTTCTGCCTAAGCAGAGTGACTGGAAAATTCACAAAACAAAATAATCTATGTTACAGGCCTGTCGATAGTTCACTGATCTGCTTAAATCACTTCACTTTTATTTCCTTCTCCATTATAAATCAATTCAGTCATCATATCAAACTATACTCATAAATTAAAAGTCTGTCAAGAAAAATTATTTTAACAAAATAACTTCAGGCTACAAATTAAGGTTTTGTTCTTTGATAGTCATTTTTAAAGAATAAATAAGAAAATATTTAAGGCTATGCATTCTATTTTGTGAATGAAAGATTCTTAAAATTAATCATTATGTAATCTAGAGGCTTTCATGACATGTTAACTAGAAAGTGACATTTACTATTAACTTAATTGTCAGAGCTTTTGTGCAACCGAAGTCAAAAAAGTTTACTGTTAATAAACACCACAAAAATAAAAGAGAGAGAGTTATATTTTAATTCTCTCATTGTTTCTTGTCATGTGTTTAATGCTCTAAGACACAAGGAACTTCAATGAATTAAATGCACTTCTAACAGTGCAATGATAACCTACATGAAGAGGGAGTTGAATGCCCAACATTTTAACAAAGAATTTTTATCTGGTCAATAAAAATACCTTAAATGCATCAAATTCTGCACTTCTGTCCTGAACAGAGGCTTCTATTATGGGCAGTAGACGTTCTGCAGTTATAAAACCATTACTTTATTCAAAGCTAACAATCTCATTTGTTTGTAGAGGCAGGTCACTAAATTCATCAAGGGAGGAAAAGTTAGTCTGAGAAAATCATCACAAAGAGACAATTTCTGAAGTACTTAATATAGCTCCTAAGCTCCTGAAATACTAACTTCCTGTGCCCATAACTGTGAAAAAACAAAATACATTGCTTTAGCTCTAGATGTGCTTTTGAAGCCTCCCATGCTGAGTTCTGGGTTTCTACCTGTAGGAATCAATAATTTGCTTATGCCTAACAAAAGCCTACTTTTCCTATTTCAAATGCATAGAGGGGATTTGTGCCTGACAATTAAAAAAAAAAAGTCAATTACAACTCATCCAGAACCAGCATATTTCTAACAGTTCAAGCACTGTTCAGATTACACATTACTCAACCCATTTATAAGTTGAGACGATTAATCAAGCCGACCATGCAATGCTATCACGGCAAGAACTGTGCTTAAGGGGTGAGAGGTTTGTCACATATATAAAAGGTAATTTTTTGCCTTGGTAAAAGTTCAGAAAATAAGACTGTTATCCCATATGCCTTATGACAATTTCCACAAAGTTTTAAAAGCCCCCAGCACAAAAGCCATATCCAGAGAGTTTTGACTCACCTGATCTATTAGGGTTTTGCCTTGCACAGAAAGCTCAAAGTTTCAGCACTATCTTGCCCCTTCATTCACGGTACAGAGTTATCTCCACACAGTAACCTCCTGCTTAAAGCATCATCCTGCCTATTTCTCTCCCCTTCCTCAAGGCGTGAAAGCAAAGTTATGCCAGCTATCCTGAGCAGCTTTGTACTGCACCGAGCACCTGTTCAGACCACGCTCAGTTAAAAAATCAAACCAACAGCTGAGTTGAGGTCAGCCACCCTACAAACTTCAGGACATACTCAGAGACCCCGCTACCCTCATCCCTCCCATCTTTATTTGAAAATAGCAGCTCTAGTAACGTGATGCCTGCCTTCCTGTCCCTGTCTGAGCAGGCAGTGAAAGCCCTCCTACTGCCTTCTACTCCCGAGAAGAAAGCATTGGTCTCCAACCTGCACTACGCCTGTCTGCAGAAGTACGGCAGCTCATCCCACACCGATAGCGTTTGTTTAAGGAGCACAGGTCCCACAGAGCTGGTTAACCATTAGCCAGCACCCATGCAGATTGTATTACACTCACCGTGCATACTTGGTTAAGGTATCCTTACATGTAGTTTAGTTTAAGACTTGGGTCTGTCAGTCTTCTCGAAGCCTTGCTAAAGGGTAACACTGACCACCCAACCCAGAACATCATGATGCTCACTGAGCCAGCCTTGGGCACAAGCTCCACGTCTGCAGAAATGATGGTTGTCAAATACCTCACTTGCACAACTCCAGTGCTTATTACCAATAACAAAAACTGCTCTGAAGTAATTCACGGGCAAGTTTCCAGAATTAACAAATGTTCCAAAAACCAGCCCATGCAAATGTTTCCCTGCATTCATCCATAAGCTGCTCAAATCTAGAGGCTGAAAACAGCAGCTGTCTTCCTAAAAAACAGTGGAAGTTACCACGCTTCTTCAAATCTTTTTTTCTTGAGTCTCACAAGTTACTCATGCTGGTCAGAAAACTTAGTGCTGCCACTATTATTGTATTAATCTAAATCTTGACAAAAACTTTAGCTGCAGTGATACCCTGTCACGTCTCACAAATTATTTTATCAAATTCCAATTATTATGGGCTTTCATTGCAAAACCATCTAGAAGCCACAACCAAGAGCACGGTGCCAGGCACCCCTTGTAAATGCTCTGAATGAAACCTCACCACCTCAAAGAGTAGGTAATCAGATAGGGAAGGGAGACATGAGGTGAAAGAAGAGAAGTGGCATTACCTTCACTTCACAGGACAAACAGAGTATGTATTGAGCCTTAGAAAGATTAAGCCCCTTCTCCTGCAACTTCAGACTTAGCTCGGTGGCTATTACCATTGCAAGGCTTTTTTAGGCATGCCAGGGCTCAGGAGCACCAGGACTGAGGCACAAGGGATTGTCCATCTCCAGTAATTTTGCCTAGAACAGACACAGGAACTGAATGTACATCTCTGCCATGTACTACCCATGATTTTAACAGCCCCAGCTCTACTCCATTTTTACACCTATACAACCTTCTTCTTGTGACAGTTGGCGCTACCCTGTTCCTGGTTTGTATTAATTCAAGATCCAAATCTAGTGCCTAGCTTTTCAATCTTTGTAGCACAAATAAGATTAATTTTTAATTTTAAGGCCCTGATTCAGCATAACATTCAACTACGTGCTTAATTCTATCCCTATTCAGTAAAGTACTTAAGTATTTGCTTAATTCTCATTTACTCTGCTGAGACTTGAACATGTGCTTAAAGATAAGCCTCTTCTTAAGTACTTTGCTGAACTAGGGCCTAAACTGTGACCTAGGAGCCAGGAAGAAAGGAAAAAAATAGATCAATAACATCCAGTGTAATTTCCTCACAAACACTAGGCTAGATGAAAGGGAAAGAAGAAGAAAAAATACAAATCACTGATTCAAGTAGTACATACAGTTAGCACAGTTCTTTTACGGGAAGAGACAAATTTTATCAAATCCTACTAAGAAACATCTCTTTAAAAATTCCTTCTTGTTGCCCATTTATGTCTACAAACACACATTATAGCAATGTGTTGAACCAACCACTCATTTCCAGTAACACGGCAGGAATCTTGGAAGTTTTTCAAGCTAGGTACCTGATGATTAAGTATAAAATAAAATTTAGAGCAGAATCCAATTTGATGAGTACAGCTGAACAGAACTCAGTTTTGTATTATCTTAAGACAAAAATAATGGAAAAATTGGGAAAATACTGGGGAAGGGACCCCACGGTAAAAGCAAGAAGGGGAAAAAAGATAGACTCTGGCATTCCACTAGGAAGAAAGTGCTGAGTTTAGCTGTCATCAAGAGAGACCACGCACACACTGTGTAATACACGCCCTTGCAAAAAGGTCTCATCATGAGCGGATCCTTGGGCCAGCTCGGAGATAATGCAAGATCAGGATCAACCAAAGCAGTCCTTGGCAAGTAGGCAAAAAACTTGTCTACGCATCTAAGTTTAGGCTTAGATAGCAGAAAAGGCAAACTACTACTTGATTACAGGAAAGACAAATATATTGGCTAGTAGCTTATTTTCCTATGTGTTTGTCTGCCCTACCATTATGACTCTGAATCATCGCATAAAGCATCCTTCTCCAGTGGTAAGATCCCAAACTGACCGGACATACCCTTTTTACTGCAGGCTCGCTGGTCAAACTAAAACTACTTTGCCTGTTTCAAGGATATCAGTATCACTTCAACTGACATGGCCAGAAAATACTGGGAAGCTGCAAGTCAGGAAAAGCATCTGCAGATGAAACTTACATTCTGTTTCTTCCAACAATGCATCTCTATCATTTCACTGACAAAAGGCTTGGTCAAGCCCAAGCACGAAAATCGGATACATACTGTTAAACTGTAGAAAGAGGCTTTCACTATGTGTGTGTCCACGCAACTGGAACTGGATGCCTCAGATGACTTCTGCCCTCGGAGAAGCTGGCCCATCAGCATTTTGCCAGGAGAAGGGTCTTTGTCACAAATAAAGACCAAACTCGTGTCACCGGCTGGTCTCCCATTGGCAAGTCTTTCGTGTCAGCTGCTGCTCCTCCTTCAGAAACTGCTCTTCCTCTGTAGCTGGAGTCACTGTTTCCATCTACCTTTTGATTTCTAGCAAACAGGAATGCTATTTAATCTTTGCAGTTCCTAACTTACACATATGCTTAACTTCATGCACTGTGAATGATTCCACTGAAGCCTGAATTATGGTACATAAAGCTAAAACATATGCCTAAGCGCCTGCAGGATTGGGGCCTAAAAACCTGAGCATTTACTAGCTATTACCCTTTTGATGGATCCATCCCACTATAACGATGGATAAAAGTGTTTATAAAGAAAAGCTTTGAAGATGAGAGATACCTCATACGTACATGTGTGGGGTAGGGGAAGTGGAAAGGGCCAGAGACACAAATTGCATTGGCTGCCCTGATGTTTGCCATAGAAACCACACATCATTATTAGCAGCTGCAGGATTAAGAAGCCAACGTGACTGAGGTGGTTCCTCATACTTTGGACGAGCACAGCCAGATAGCAGAGGATGCAGTTTCTCAGCTCCCACCTCAGTTCAGTCCTCAAAAGGAAGATGTCCCACACAGACACACCGTTCCTTGGAGGGCTCCACTGCAGGAATACCCACACTGGCCATCAACATGCACAGCCACCCGTCAACGTGGCCTTTGTCCCTCTCCTGCCTGCGCGGCAGTGGTCATGGCCAACGGCTAAAACAGAAGGGATGACAAATGTTTCATCTGTATTCCCGTTGTCAGAAGGGTAGGAAAGGTCACCCTGTGCTCCCCTTCAATCACACGCAGAGCCAGGTACCTGCCATCCCCTCCTGAGCTGCTGGGGCTGTGGAGGTATAAAATATTTTCTAACAAAAAGAAACTGGATCACTTGCCTGGGGGAGCCGTAATGTTTATTCTGACGACAATGAAAGACAGCTTTGATCGCCGCAGTGGCCATACGTCTCTGATTGCAGAGTCGAGCCCACCTCAACACAGTTACAACGTGTGCACCGGCCTCCTTCCTCCCGCCAGGCTGGATGTCAGGCTAATCAGTTTGATCTGACAGATTTTAATTAAATTAATTAAGGCCTTTCTGAATGGACTTGATTAGTGTTCCATGCAGGAATCCCTTGTGAAAAGAAACCCTGTCAGGAAAGGCACTAATATTTTTCTCCTCTCACAATGAGAAGTTTCTTGGGTTACTATTGGATTTTTTAACACCATTAATAAAAGTACTTTATAAACACATAGCGCATGATGGTTTATGAAGCTTGACACCCAGTTATATTAAATTAACAGTAGCCTTCCAGAAACAAACAGAAGACTTCCACATCCTCTTTCAAGCAATTTTGTTACTCTGCAGTTACTGCCAACTCCAGCACTTCAAATACCACCACTTATTCTGATTTAAACAGAAATATGCGAAATCGAGATGCAAAACAATCCTGATCACTTCCAGTCAACTTTCTCAGAGTGGCTCCTATACAAATACTGGAAACTCAGCACATGTCGAAATGCGGTGCTGCTAACACTGTGAGAGGCCACCTTGTTCCCCACACTGGCTTGCGCAAGGACAAAGACCATTTTTGTTTCACAGGACTTAACTGAGATGGTGTGGGCATCATTTTGAAAGGGTTCAGTATGGACACCCCCCCTTCTTGTCTGCACAGATGCAACAGCACAACCGAGTTAGAAGGCATCATCTTGCTTCCCACACCAACTTAGTGATCTGCAAAAGCACTGAAGGTGGAAGTCCAAGGATTTTGCATTCAACCTGAGAGGAAGTAGCAGTGATCTTGTGAATGAAAGGATGCCAAGAGCTCAGGTGCCGAAAAAACAGTACTTCATCTACCAACACTTCCTTTTCCTCTGAAGTGGTTGTTCAAAACACTTGATCTCAAAGTGTCAGTGAGCCCTACAATTGTTTTTTCTGTCAGGCTGAACAGGGGAAGGGAACTCTGAGGTGAGAAGATACTGCATCAGGAACTGAAGTCAAAATCTAGGAGAGAAAAAAAAAAGCAAGAGGAAAAGGAGAGAAAAATGAGGCAAAGAAGGGTGGAGCAATAAGGTAGAGAGAGAGAGATTAAGTCACAGGGTGCTCTGAGGGAGAGAGTGAATGAGATAAAACAGGAAGTAAGGCTGATGTCCTCCAGAGAAAGAAAAGATCCTGAAAAAGAGAAAATAGTGTTAACAGGCACTTACTTTATTAAATAAGAGGAAAGAAGAAAAAGAAAAGGGCATTTTAATTTTTATTCCTTGCTCCACTCTGTTTTTATTTTCAACATATCTGTTACGCTATACACGTCACAAGAAAATCCCGTGTTTGGCTAAGTTAGCACCCATTTACTATATAGTGTTTCAATAAACAAAAGCTGTTCCAGGCTAGTCTGCTGGTTAGTCTGAATCCACCAGATCCAAATGCGCTTTCTGGTGCTATTTTGATTGGAGTCCCATGGTCTTCTGAAGTACAAATTCACTTATTCTGAGCTTGAGCCAATAACTAAAGTCTCTTCACTGTACTGAGATGAGATTTCCACATCAATGCACGAATTCCACTCTCAAAACCATACCTGGTTGCAGCATCTGTTGCAGTTTTGCTCTTGTGACCACACTCAGACAAGAAATATAAATTGCTAGAGTGTAATTCTGTCTAGTAATTTCAACAGAAACATCTATTTTGAGACTTTCTGGGCTATTTTATAAATGCTTCAAAGAGAGCAGGCGGATAAACAAGATGGGATAGATTTGCCTTTGCAGGAAACAAAAAAGGACTTTGTTTAATAAATTATACAAAGAAAGATAGGTTGCAATAAAAAAGACACATCCAGGAAGAAAAAAGAAATCAGTGTGACTGACCTTCAAGTTCCCTCTACTCTTTCATTAACTGAGGTGATCCCTGGCCAAATACGGGCAATTCAGAGCCTGTCATAGAATTACAAGATGAATTAGGGACTGCTGCCACAAATTTACAGCTACCAAGGCCTCTGCTGATTAAATTTTCCCAGACTTGAAAGTAATTTCACTGGAAACACTCTTAATGTGGCCCCAAGATCAGCATCACGACAAATGAGGAAGGGGAATAACACTTTTCCCTTCCAATTATTGGGTGATTTTTTCTCCTGTGTGATTTGTAAGCAAATAGACATAATTTAAGCCAGTGTGACAAGAAAGTGCAAGACGTAACACGGATTGTTTGCATCCTAAGAAACTTCCCAGAAAAATCTTGGTTTTCAATTCCCTTCAGGAAAGGTGACTCCTGTATTTCCTTTTTAAATCCTGACTTGCAGAGCTTATCGAATCACTTTAATTACCACACTAAACAATTACTGACTCACTGTGAAATCAATCAAAGAGCTAATGTAGTTGAAACTGTACACAGATATGCTCACTACAGGTGAGTAACTCCACATGCATGAGCAGTGTCGCTGCGCTCACGTGCACAACTATTTGCAAAACCAGGGCCTCCGATTGTAAACTCACTGAAGCAGAAACCAGATCTTATCTGCCTGTAAAGCACCTGGCAGTGCACCTATCTCTGCCACTACATAAATTAATTATCATTAAAATCTGAATTTTGTCAGCTCCAGCATTCTTCCCTAACCTCAAACACCAAATTTCTTCCCAGAGCGATGTTTGTGCGCAGTGGATGATAATAATACATGTGGATATTTAACTATTCTGGGATTTAATGCACAGTTGTTTCAAAAATTTCAATACAAGATGTACATGTGTGAGACATCTGAGAAGCTTCTAAGTCCGAGGTCTTGGTGGGCTAAAGGAAAACTTTAAAGGTAAAAAATACACGGAGTTGAAATTCTGAAACACTCTGACCTTTAAACGGAACCTTCCTCCTCTCCTGAGGTTTAAGATAAATTCAGCAAACAAAATTTCACCCTAGGCTTGACACAGAATCTGCTAAATTGCTGAAGACATAAACAAACACTTTTTCCCTTAAAAAATCTCAATGTAATTTTAGGAGAAAGACAGAGCCCACTTCTTATAACTACCGGTGGTTTCTACATGCAAGCTTACGTACAAGGTAAAGCACTCTTAGATTTTAACAGGAAATACAAACTTAGAAAGACAGAAAAACAGTTGTGAAACAGCAGCTCAAAGATAAGGAACTCCGAACAAGATGACTTTTGGTCATCTGAAGAAAAGAATAGTCGTCTTCCTTAACCATTTCAGACTGATTGCTTCAGTTTGGTAATCTCACATTTCAATAGGTTTTTACTGCTGAACGGGGAGGGAGTGGGAGAGGACGGGACTGGAAGTGCTGGTCAGTTCACTCAACCCTTTCAGTGCACCTCAGCTAATTTAAAAGTTCTCCAGTTCTTCCTTCAGAACGCTAGCTGATTTCATTTCCAGTGGCAAAAAAACAACCACGAGTGATATAGAGTGGGTTTTTTGTTTGTTTTTCCTTAAGGGAAAAAAACAAACAAATTTGAAAGGCACGTTTTTATGTTTGATGATTTGCTCTTAGCAAATCTTATTCATCGAGACAGCAGCTGGCTTTGATGCATGTATGGGTATTCAGTGCCACTCTGCCTCTGCTTTCTCTTCTGCCATCTAGCCCTTGCTAGTGGACTATTTAAACAGCTCCTTCAACAGGCACAAAATACTCCAGTGAACAGTGAAAGCTACTACGTGTTCACCAGACCAAACCTAAACTGAAATGGAAAAAAAGAAAAACAATCAAAATCAAGAAAAATGAATAAACTTTTCACTCACTGAGGTATGACAGAAATCCTAACTTACTAATCACATGCCAACAAATAAATTCATTTTAACTGTAGTCTTTAAAAGAGTTCTAAAATTACATATTACACAAAGACTGTCTCATTAAAATGAAGAAAAAAAACATATTTTATTTTTGTCTGAGACGTGCTTGGATATGTACACACACAAAAACTCTTCACCTGCTACCTTATGACACCACTGTCTGAAAACTATTTTTCTTTTATTCCATAAATCACAAAAGCTCCACAAGTCAGTTTCTGGTAACACATCTTTCTTCAAATTCTTAGCTAGGTCCATAAAAAAACCCAAACAACTAACTTAATGAAGTTTTATTTATGTTTGTTGTTTCTGTAGGCAGTGTAATGCCAAGTTCTACAGTGTAGAGCAATACTACTAATTCTTAAGCTTTAAGACAAAGAAAGCAGCATGTCTTTCAAGTCTATGATAAAAAAGAAGGCAATGTCAGATTAAATCTGTCACAAAAAGAATTACAGAAATAACGTATTATTAAAATACAAACAATTACAATAAAATCTGAACTACTCTGAATCTTCACCATTTTCCCTGCTTGTGCCAAAAACTGAATACACTCACAATATCCCACCCTACAACATACACCATTTTGCGTCTAATAACTACGTACCTTAAAAAAAAATTTCACTCAGAAGAGTTATAAGAAGTACAACTGATACCTGACTACAGAGGCACCTCCTTAAGTTGCACATCATCTTGGGGGCTGTGCCCACCTCAAGAAGTAACCCTTGGTAACCGTGTACTTACTCACAGCTCTTTCTTCGCATGGGAAGCACCAAGTGGAAACCTCACCTTGGATATAGGTCAGCACATAAAGTGTCGTCTGCTGGGCAGCGCAAGGCAGGTGTGAGCAAGGGCCGCCTGCTTTCACACTGCGACCCGCGCCAGCGGATCAGAGTCTTTATGAAGTGAGAAAGTAGAGCAGAAGCTAAGAGAGTACATCTTTTAAGCAGGATATTTAGGAGCCTCTGCAATCCTTTTACCAGACACACAAATACAACCTGGCTGCTGCTTTTTATTTTTTTCCCTTCACTCTAAAAATACCAGCCCTTCTCCTGAACTAGTTGGAAGGGCCTTGCGAAGGGGTGAAGTAAGGGAAATGAGTGCAGCGAGTCACCTTTCGGCCACCTATGACATCAGCCTGCTGCCCTGATTCCTTCATTAATACCTTTGAGCTGAAAACAATGGGCCTGCCATTAAGCACCACACAGTTCGAGATAAGAAAGCCCTAAGCAGATAATAATCGGTGCATTTAGCTGGATTTCAAACATTCAGCTGCTTAATCATTTCTTCCTCACTGCATGCTACCCAAACACACAGGGAATGCTTCGGATGCCTTGGGCTAAGGAAGAAGGAGCTGGGGGTGTGGGGAAGAGGAGGGAGAGCGCGAGCCACAGGATGGGGATTGGGGGGGAGTGGGGGATTTCATTGGCAATCCTCTCCCTGGGAAATGAAAACATTTCTTAATTGCCATTAGGGAAATAGGTTAAATACAGGCTTGGTAAGCTGCTAAAGGCTGGCTAAAAGATTAGAGTGGATGGCTGTTGAGGTATACTTACTTCCATTATATGACAGAGCAGGGAATTTTTATTTTCTTAATAGTCTTCAAAGACTGTTCCTGTCAGGCACTGGGTGTGAGACTGCTAGTTAGATTTTAACTAGTCATCTTCCAGCTGATGAAATAAGGCCCAATTCTCTGGCCTTGAAGTGCTGCTTTACTCCTTCATCCAAGGAAAAAGAAACTGCAGGACATGCTGACGAGGAAGATATCGTAACATCTGCCTGCTTTCCTCACACAGAATAACAACGAGTAATCGCAGAATCAGAGAAACTAAAGACATGATGCAGCATACCTGCCACACCAGGAAAGGAGAGGAAAAAAGCATCTCAGGATCCCCAAACACTAAGCAGACTCATGAGTTGAACTGGGGCTTAACAGGGCTGAGTAACTCCTCGTCTCTGAAACCCTGGGGCCTATGGGTGGGAGTGTGGGCAACTTACGAAACTCAAATGCCACCACTTGTCTGCTCAGATCTTCAAAGCCCGCTCCTTCCCCACATTTACCCATGACACCTCCTTCTGGTGGGTGCCCTTCCTCTTCACCTGTAAGTTCCTTAAAGTACCCTACCTCTAGCCTACAGAGAGGATGGTAAAAAAAGTTTCCAGCAAACTGAGCAGGAGCAAACGGAAACCAAGTTTCCCTCTAAATGGGCACAGTCTTACTCATCCACAAAACTAAAGAGCAGTTAGGAGCTGTACACACTGCAAAGCTGAGACATCATCCCATAATCCTTCGTCATGCAAAACTCCCTGGGGCGTGAGTGGGAGTTTTATCTGAGTAAGGTCTGAGTTTTTTAAGGAAAGACTTTTTTCTGGGGGTCCCTGAACTATGCAAACGATGGTGGATTGGCAGGTGAAGTCAACAGGGGGTCATTTGAAGAACAAGTTTCTGGCAGCAATGCTAGTTTAAAGCAGTTTCTGCCATCCCTGTCTTTCTACCTGTACGCACTTTTACGTTCTCTTACCCCAGTCCTCCCCAGTGATAAAGACACAGGCATTTGTACAGCTGTGCACAAAATGCATCCAGGAACTGCTCCAGCTGTAAACTGCCCTGGCTGGGTGCTCTTTCACAAGCTTCAACCTACACTTGTAAGCAACTCCAAGGCAGGGAATGCTATGGCCATCATTTAACAGACCCCTTGCCTGTCTTTAACACCTGAACTATGCCCAAGAATTCTCCAAGAGTTGGTTGGCTCTGGCCAAAACTGCTACCAACCATCCCCACTAGTTAGCAGTGCAGATCTGTAACACCTGGGGCTCCTGTGCCCAGCATGCTAGTATTATTAACCCAGAGGCTCAGAGACTGATATTTTGTCTTCTTGGGGAACAGAGCAGTCTAGAGTGAAATTTCCACCATCTTTTGATATGCCCGGTGTGTATCCATCTGCATCATTGGACATCTCAACGCAGTGTTGGTTTCATGTGACTAAGCGTAAACTTCCCCATTGCAGATGTCTGAAAGAGATTGGTAAATGTTTTGCAAATGCTGGCTGATTTTCTCCATGGACAGTAAAGGGAGCTCTGAAAGAACTGACTCAAATTCAGGTGTGTGAAGCTGAGTGAAAACTACCAGCTTCCCTGCCCAGAATTGCACTGGAGACAAACGGAGGCCACGAATCAGTTTGGATGTTCTCTTACAAGTCAATACACTTGCTACAATGTGAGAGTTAAAGCAGGCTTACCTGTGTGTGCAGACAGACACAAGATCACTGTGGAACAGCAACCATGTTGCTAACGAATGCTGCTGATGGGCATTTGGTCAGCTGTTCTGCTGTCACAGATTCAGCCTGCGTGGGCAGAAAGCCCATTCATTCGACACAGCATTAGCCTGTGTTCTTCGCTTGGCAAGTAATCCTCTGGACTTCATTTGCATGGAGCATATATCCCAGGAACACTCGGGATCTTGAGCTGAAGTCAACAAGAAACGGAAAACCCAGCACTTTTCCTTGGTTCTTGCTTCATCACCTCTCATTCAGAAATGTTTTGCCTGCTTCCCATACATATAAATGAACTGACATAAATCCCTGGGCTATCGAGAGGTGTTCTATCTGGATAATCCAAGAACTGACAGGAATATGTATGTATACACATCAGGGCAACTAGGGAACCAAGGTTATAGTGTGCTTGTTTTAAGGAGTCTGGGGCAGATCCTTTGCATCTGCCAATCATTTCAGGTCAGACATTTTTATGCATATTTTTTCCTGTGACCACATATTTAACCACAGCCAATCTAAAGTAGCCACAGCACTGCCAAAGAGACAACTGAATAATGAAAGTGAGCTTTTGCATGGTTGCTCCTTAGCAGCTGAATGCAGCCACGTTGGCTGGATGTAAGAAATACTGGTCCAGGTCCATGGCAATCAGTGGCAATGCACTGAGTCAGGCAAGCTGAGAATGTGCCTTTTGTATGAACTTCTGTAATAATGCTGAAATCTCTTGTTAAAAGAAGAATTATTAATACAGTGTTCATTTGTGCTGTGTCTCTTTTTTTTAGTAGAGAGCGAGCGAGCAGCGGGGAAATAACAGAGGTGTCTACTGTTATCTCAGTCTTCTTGGCAAGACTGGGTTTTTTCCAGCATAGGTACAGTTCAAGACCTTGAACTGCACCCTTTAAACTATTTACATCTGGACATACAAGTGTAAGCCTTACATGCAAGTGTAAGCCTTTTCAAACACATGACTATGCTATGGTTCAATCCTTTTTAGCAAACAGCAAGCACTTATTCTTGTTCAAGACCTTCTGAGTAACTCTGAAAGGCACTGCATGCTAAGCCAGCACAATCCTGGTTCCCAATTAAGAAAAAAGATGCTGTCTTAAATGTAATTGAAGGTCAGTTAGTGTGTTTTTTTCTGTCATTAAGGAAAGGAGAGGTACGGTTCTGAAGTACCAGTACAGTGGCACAGCAGTGGCCACACTATGCTTGACATCAAGTACTTTCCTTGACAACATGCGTAATTGGCTCTTTCTGCAAGTTATGACAAGTCCAATTACTCTGAACCCTACCCTTGGTTTAAGGCACTCGAATTGTCACTTCATACACCCTCTAGCATGCACATTCCTGTACTAGAACAAGTTCCTTTTCCCTGCTTCTTGTGTAAATATTTATACCATATTTAAATATAGCAATACCATATCTATATTAATAAATAATCTACAGAATCGTACCATGACATCAGACGGTTATCCTTTGATAGCATAAAATTAATAAGGTCAGTGGGAGAAGCAGCTTTATGGCAAGCATGGGGACTATTGCTGCAAACAGGGCTCTTGATTCCTATATACTAAATATATATAACTCCAGATTTTTTTTCAAAGTTTTTCTTTACAATTTTTTTTTCATCTTGCATATCTAAAAAGAGCATCTCTTTTACCGTATCATATTCTACAAGAAGGAAAATTAACCTCATCAACCACTCCAGTGTTATGAATTACATCTCGCACCACACTTGGCAAACCAAAAACGCTTTGAGGAATCCCGGACAAGTAGTTGGACAGAAATCTAGTTATAATTACGTAAATATGTTGTGCTGGGAAATCAGCTGCTTGTGAATTAACTATTAAGGACAGACCATTCTTCATCAAGATGCTACTTGCATCCAGTAGCTTTACACCAAAGCAAAATGAGGAACAAATGGACCATATTCTATGAGTGAAAATCATCTTCTCAACTGCATGAGAGCAGCACCACTGCAGTCCAGTAGAGACACAACAGCAAGACACTGAAACTAAATGAAGTCAAGGAGAAAAAAGTGAAATTGCAAAGATTAAATTTTATTTTAAATAAATAATAACAAAGTGAACAACTTCTATGTGTATGCATGCGTGTGTGTGTGTCTGCATTACTTAATGCCTTTAAATCAAGATTAGGTGTCTTCCTGAAAACAAGCTTTAGCACATGCATTTAGGATGTGAGATCTGTGCAAGAAATACTGGGTGAATTTCTATAACTGATGTTCTGCTGAAGATAAAACTACTTGATCATAACAAATTTAGGCTTTAAATTTAAGTCTGGGAATGTGACACACTGTTACTTAAGATGTGACAAAAGAGCTCCTTCAACTATTTATTAAAAAAGGAAAATTAATTTCAAAGACTATTAACTGAGCTTTTCATTGTCCAGTTTTTTTTTCTGTCATCTTCCTCTCCCCTCTTTTATTCAAAATACGAATACACAAGCCTATTTCAAGACGAGACCAAATAATGTGGGACTGACTTTGTGCATGAAAGGAGAAGAAGCCTGAGTTCCTATAAAGCTTTCAAACTTTCATTCCACCTCCCTTCCCAGTTTGCACGGAGGAGTCTACTTTACAGCTTTATCCATGTAATGGTCCTGCAGGCTGCTGCTTCATGCCAAAATTTCTCTTTGAAGTTTGCTCTCCCATTAGCATTTCAGTGTAAGTATTCGGACTGACCGCGCAAGCACAGCAGAACTCCAGAACCGTCCACATTCTGTCAAATACAGTTGTTTCATGTTGCCTGTGATTTACAGTCTTAATTAATGCTCAAAAGAAGAAGAGCACATCTTTGGTGAAGCATCCCCCCTCTACACACACATGCATACCCCTCCTTCCTTTTTTTTTTCTTTTTTTTGGTACAAACCAGCACTCCCAGGGTTTTGTCGGACATTGTGCAGGATGGCTTTGCCAAGCAGAATGGAACACACTTAATACTTTTCCTTTATAACCTTTGCAATAAATCAGCTACCACTCCACTTGCACGAGAACGGCCATTAGTGTCCTGTCCCCTCCCCCAGCACTTCCCGAATTTTAAACAAAGTAGGAATAAACTGAAGCTGAGCAGAGCCAGCGAGCCCAGTAAATCAGTTTAATGAGAACAGAATCAGTCGTATGAAGTCCACTACTGAACAAATAAGGTGGACAGGAGAGGCTGAGCTTTCCATGGAGGTAGTGGGGATGGGGAAGCAGGAAAGTCGCGCTCACATACTTCATCTTCAGCAGTGACGCATGTCTGTTCTTTAAAATCACATTTGCTGCAGCTTGCTGCTACAATTCATTGTTTAGATTTGGCTGTTTCCTCTCCTATTTGTGGTTTTGTTCCTCCATGTTTTCCCACAGAAGTGGAGTTTTCTGTTTACCCATTTTTACCACTTATCTTTGCTCAGATTCACTTTGACTCTTCATTTATCCTTCCCAGGTCTCCCCCATTTCCACATTTACTGTAAGTGAACACATCTACACATACACATACATACTACTGTTCCATTCAACAGCTGGAAAGCAAGTAATCCTGTATTTGCACGAATGCAGATTATTAAAAGAAACCATACCAATTTTTGTGTATGACAGCATGTGGGCTCTGGGCATTCAGCATTAAAAAGACTTTCTCAGAAGTGTAACACCCCCAGAAATAAAAAAACCCAAAACAACCAAACAAAACCAAACAAAACCAATGTATATTGGTTCAACCATTTCTTCAAACCAGAGGTCGTAACTTGCAAGAACGGGGCCAAGTATGGATTTTCTTCGTCAAAGGGGACTAAGAGGCCTTTTACCTCCCACATATCAGTCCCCATCTCAGTGCCACAGCTCCTCCTTGTCCTCTTGGTCTCATGCACTCAGAAAGAGGAGGTGGTAAGATGTACTGATGAGCAGAATCTGCAATCGTTATGTCCCTTCTGCACAGTGCTGTGTACTGTCCTGCTCCAGCCCCAGAAACTGATCGACAAGGGAGGCCATGGCCCAGCCATTCAAATCAGTTTTGTGTCTCCCTCGGCACTGCCAAGCCTCCTTCATCTGGGACTCAGAAAGACAACTTCATCCTATCTGAGGTGCCCCAACCCCAGCTATAACTCTTTTCAACTTGAAGCAATCAACCCCTTTCAAAACTATGGGCATAAATATGGATCTCTTCTACCTTCTTGCTTCCTTCAGAAAGAACAACTAGAGCACACTTGCAAGATCCTGCTATCAAAAGTCCCAAAGTTTGGACCAAGATATACACCTGTAGCGCTTATTTGTAAATCTGGTCCTGTTTCCAGAACATTATTAACTTCACTGTGAGCCTAAAAGAGTGACGTTTGATTCATCTCTCTGAAACACTTAAACAGATACAGCCACACTTTCAATCCCAGCAGGCCAGACAATGAAACCCACCAGAGCACACTGTGCTACTTCTCTGCCAGTGCACCAGTTTCTCACACTACTGCCTGTTCTTCTGGATGATCTGAGAAATTTTGGTTTCTATTCAATCTCCAGACTCGTCAATAGGAAAACCTATAATTACTGGCACCCTTCCACCACCTCCACAGCTTCTGGGAAAAGACAACTAATTAGAGCTGCTAATTTGAGAGACAGACAGAGAGCCGTTTGTACCCTCTTGCCCCCTGCTTTCTCCTTTCTAACACAAAGGAGAGAAGAGGACAGACCTGGAGCTGCCAACCTGGCCTGGGAGATGGAGAACCTCTGCCACTGCAGGCACAGCAGGGACTCTTCTGTACAGCTGAGGGAAGCAGGTGCTACTTGACAGTTTATGAGCACAGTATTTAAGGATGTTAAGACGATATCTATCAGATGAGGTGAGGAACAGAATGTATTTATTAGAGTTAGTCTGGAGATCTGGCTTATCTATTGTCAGCTTGTACTTTATGCAAGGCCAGTGCTGTGAGCTGTAAGAATTCTACTTACAAGTTGAAGTGAGTCTTACAAGACAAGGCTTTTTTTAAGGCCTTGTATTAAAAAACGTGGTGATATGGGAATCTCAGCCTTCATAAGAGAAAGAAATTGTCTAGTCAGGTGACAAAAAAAGCACTTGAAACAGAAATCTAACAGCACCAAACACAGAAGGCTAATCAACTCAAAATATTATTTTTGTAACCTGTGATTTTTAAGCCAACTTCATGACCTCAGAGCCTGACTGACAGTTCTTGGAAGCTGGGGTTTGTTTACACTACAAGTGATAATCTAAGGACACCACATTCTCTGCACTGATTTAAACTTTCTTCTTAGCTTTTCTGCAGGTAAAACATTCTGTCTTGATACCCTAACACATAATAAACTCACTTCTCCAACCTCTAGACCAATGATTTACTCTTTATTGCATTCAGCAACTCTCTTCCCGTGAAGCCTGTGGTTTCCTGACAAAGCAAGTGCATTCTACATCCACTGTTCTCAGTAAAAAAACCCAAACCCAAATGATAAAAAACCTGAATGCAAAGCAAACAACACTAACAAAGAAGCAGTTTCAAGCTTCTATTCTGCAAAATCACATCAAAGAACTCAATATGTAACACGTTAATTAGGATAAATTTTGAATTTTTCTTTCAGTCTTCTCTGTTCTCTGTCTCTTATTCTGTGTCATGGGTATTTAAACTACTTGGGATAACCTATGGATTCAGATAATCCAACAAACTGAGCAATTAAGGAAAACAAAAAGAGAAAATTAAAAACATTAGAAGTCCTTGGCACAGCTAATATACTCTTCATTCTAAATGGTTACATATCTCTCTAATCTTTGTAAAAACATAGAAGACAAGGTATTGCATTCAAAGTAAAATAATAAGAGTCCATAAATTATAGTCTCAAAGAGTTTGGAAAAGAGGAGATTTCACTGGAAAACAGCTGAAGATTTTATTTTCTTTCTCTTCTCACCAAAACTTTGCAAGCATCTGTAAAACAGGAACCTAAAAATGATTTATTGTAACAGACTATCATTCTGGTCATAGCCACCGATGGGCCAGATCCAAAGCCCTCTGTAATGAGAGTCTCCCTGTTGATTTCATGGCTTTGGATCAACATCAATGTTTGTGCATTTCTTTCAAGGAGCAGTTTTTCCAAATAAGCCGGGGTTTATTTGGAATTATTCCAAGGGCTACGTGACACTTTCAAGAGTTTATATTCATCCAAATGACTTTTAGGAGCCAGTTCTCTGGGTTTTTTTACATGGAAACAGCTTGAGGGAGGAGGGGAAGGAAAGAGAAGCTCTGTATGAGTCCCTCTAGGCTTTTCTAGATCCTTCTTTGGAAGGTGTTCCTCAGGTCTGGTAGTACAGGCAGCAGGACACCATCCCAACCCTTCCTGTCGTCCTTCCTGAGGAGCAACCACAACCTCCTGAAGCAGTTGTGTCCACGGCAGGTTTTGAGGAGGGAATTAGTTAGACATATTTAGGGCTGGGGTCATGGCTCATGCTATGTTTGCTTCACGTGTCTGGAGTGGGGCAGGTGGGGTGAGCCCAGCATCTCGCTGTCCTTCTGCCTACAGGCCTATGTCTGTGGGACACCTACAGCCTACTGGAGATATGGCTGCTGCAGCTCGCGGTAGGCCGAACCAGCATCAGCTGTCACCCAGTGAGGAAGAGAAGGGAGGGGAGGAAGAATGGTGATGTAACATCTTCCTCATCTTTCAATATCCCTGCGTGCTGGGACATCAGAGGCTCAGAGCATCCACTGCAGGACACGCTGTCTCTCAGCACAGAAAAACCCTTAGAACAGCATTTTGATCAGTATCTCTCTTTACTAGAAATAAGGACCATCACACGCCTCACCATCTTCAGAAGAAACGCAATGGGCTACAGGCACTACCTTTGCCTCCCCACAACAATACCAAAGCAATCTGGTAAGTGGTGAACAAGCAAAACTGAAACACCCCTTCTCACAGCCACGGGGAGTAATTAGAGGTACAGCGGAAGAACAAAGTCCCACTAACTGCAAACATGATTTTTTTAGTGCTTAAAAACCCTTGTGCTACATTTTAAATAAATACCCAGCTACAAAAATACTGTTAACATTAAAATTATGGGAAAAATTCCTTGGCAGACCCGCGGGATCTACCCAACCAACATTGGATATCACAGAGTGCTTACAGATATGTAATTAACACAGCTTGAACCGTTCAGTACAAGTGCTGAGCAGCCTGAAAATTTACAGTTCTACAGCAGTACTTCTGCACAGATGGAGTAGTAGCATGATTTGTTACAGCAGTGACCTGATATAATAGCAGTGAAGACAAGACAACATCTTTATTTATTAAATCACTAACTTCTGCACCCCGTTTTTCCTTCAGTGAACACAGAAAGGTCTTCAGGCCCTTTGGTGCTGAAGAGTATTCAGGTGGGCTTTAGGGCAAATATCCTGAGGTGGGTAGGTGCTTAACCTCCTGTGAAATCAAACAGTTTTGTTAATATGTGAGAGACTATATTTTGACTCTTTAGCAGGTTCTTATAGTATCCACTTAAGAAACTTTCTGCCAAAAAAGCCAGGCCAAAAAGCCCCACTGCATACAGAGTGAGATCTACCAAATTTATATTAGCTATTCTGAGCAGAAAATACTGTATCTATACAAAATTAAAACTGGCTCGATTCAAAATGAGCCCTTGTATAGACCTGTTCTTATTCACTTTGCAATTTTGACTGCCTCTTGCAAGCACTACTGCGAAAACTCAAAAGCACTTTTTCAAATGAAAGAAAATCAGGGTATCTAGTGTCGGCAAGCCTTGTAAAGTCCATACATGTTTACACTTGGCATCAGATTACACACATTTGACTTCTTGATTTAGTGTGCGCACTTGTGTTTTCCCTTCTTTTGTCAGAAATAAAATACAGCTATTCTTAAGAGAAATCTTTTTTCTAAAAAAAAAAAGGACCTAATTTGTACTGTATGTCAGGAGAGTTCACTTTTCACCCCACCCAGAGAGAGCGAGAAGCCTGTTCCAAATACAGGGAGTGGGGGGAGCAAAACTCAGAATCGGTTAATTTGGGTAACAGAGATGTCTGTTTGCAAGAAATAAAAAAGAGAAAGACAGAGAGAGAGGACAAACACTGGAGTCCTTGGACAGATTCTTTTTTTTGCTGCATCACAAAAGCAATTCTGCTGAAATCTTACTCGGAACATTGCCTGAGTAAAAAGGAGAAATGCAGTTCTTAAATTATTTTGTACTTTCCATGTATAGAGGAACAGTCAGAACTGTATGGGTTTTTACGCCTTCTTAGTAGCCAGCTTATAAACAGCGTAGCTACCAGTCTTTCCATAGGAAAAACAATGTTCTGGGGATAACAATAACATGAGTAACTGCTCGAGCTTCAGGGGCAACAACAGCCTTCTGCCCAAATAACTTGCGGTATCTGGCCATCTATTAAGTAACAGACAACTGGTAAATAATAATCAGAAGGAAACATGAGACAGGAACGGGGGAACAGCCTTACACAACTGAAAAGTCTGCACAAGCTGACCTATCTCTTATTTCTATTCTCTGAGCTGAATATTACATTAAAATCACACAAAACAGAGGGGCTTTTTTTGTACAATGTGTGTTGACAGGCCATCAGATGGAATATTGGTACATAAGTGTTTGTAGTGTCAACCTCGTAAGGATAGCAGTAGCCACAACAAAGTGAATAACCAGGTGAGACCTGAAATTTTAAACATGTTTTTACGGATATTTATATGCAGGAAAAGGAAACTCATCCAAATATAGAAACCAGGTCAACAGTTGTATGATTTACCAAGCTAATTCAGACATCACGCTATCATTGATCATTATGTAAATAAAAGGCAAGTTAAATCAAACACCACTTGTGCCTGTTAATAATTTGAGGGAAAACCATAATCCAAATCATTTTTTCCAAATGTAACAAAGCAGGTTTGCCTCAGAACATGGCTTGATGCCCTCTGCGCACAGCCAACCTAAGATCAGCCCAAAATAAACCATTTATGAGCAAGCAAGCAAACAAACCACTTGGTTATGAATCTTACTATCTCTCTCAATTGCCTACCTGACAAATGAGTATACTTAGTTTTGTAGCCATGGGCAATACTTTGAATGTTTCCACAACTGGAGCCTTACTTATATTCCCCATGCCATCTAAACACAATATTTAATAGAGAAAAAAAATAAAGGAGAAAAAAAATAAAGAAGAAAACAATGTTTTATATGTGCCACACATTAAACTCATACTTTTTTCCAAAGTGTGTTCACCGCAAAGCATTTCTCATACATTTCCTGCAGTATCTCATACAGAAATAAATAGTGCTTCTTACACATAGCTTCTTTCATAAATCTATCACGGCCCAGTATCAAATGAACAGTGACAGAGAAATCTGTATTTTCTTACTTCTGTAACACTGACTGTTGGAGGCTGCGCTGTTCAGAGCTACTGTGAGCGCATGAAACAAATTCAGGCCCCCGTAAAACTTTCCTGACAATGCTGCAAGTGATAAGCTATAAAACACTTTTGTAGAATTTTTGTGTGTGCTGTGAAATTGTTGATAGCTTAAAAATTTGCATTAATTCATGATCTTGCCGTGAAATCTCATGACTGAAAATAAAATTCACGGTCTCAATACAAAGCCAAGTTAAAACTGTGTTTTTCCTGATTGCAATTTTGCCATTTGTTCAGAGCCAGAAATAACCTAGGACAAAATTTGTAAGAGGGGACAGGGACACAACCCAACAACCTGAAGATGTTATTTGCAGAAACCCATGGAAAATAAAACTTTAGAGTTTTGTTTTCAGCTGAGATGTGAAATATCCTTCTGGGAACTGGTACGAGGCAGCAATCTGAGACCTCAATGTTCAATTTGCAGAGTTATTATTTAAGCTCAGAGGCCACCACAATATAGGGCAGCCTTACGCCTCCTCAGGAATCCTCTTTGTGTTGGTAGAAATCTCAGCTTGGGCAGACTACTCCAGGGAAAGCTGCAGCTTTGTTATTCATCGCTCCTTCCTCATCTACAAGATCTTAAACCAGTAGTATAGCATAGCATGCAAACAGCTTGTAGAAGCAGAGAAACCACATTTTAAATTATATATATCAGGGTTCATTTTAATGAGTTTCAAAGAATTTTTCCCATCCGTTTTATTAGATTTTGGAAAATAAACTGTGTGACGTACTGATGAAATCCAAAATAGGAAGGTCACTACAGTTGCCTTGTTTACATGAAGAACAAGAATGTTTCTCTTTAGATTAGCAAAAGAGAAAATGGCATGTATTGTATATGAGTTTATGTTTTTATTGCCGATGAGCAATCCTTTTAGCAACCAAGCTCTGTGCTTGAATTTGAAGAGGCTGCTTGTCTGTTTTAAAACCCATATTAATTATAGCTTTATGGTAAACTCTCTGGAAAGTAGAGATGTTACAACAGTAGAAGAGCACACTTCCTGAAGTGGCCTTCCTCATGGGGAATTTTGATGGGGCACACTGGGGGATGATGCTCACAGACCCTGGCAGAAGAACCGTAGCTACTTTAAAATTTTGTTTAAACATTTTCAAAGAGAAGTGGGACCTCCTGCAAATGTGGACACAACTGCTGACAAACCAAAGCTGCCACGGCACACAACGCTGTGGTGACTCCTGCTTGCCCAGCAGCAAGCGTCACTCCTAGATCCCTGTAACCTCACACCGTCTGACACGATTTGCCATTTTGGTCACAGCTTCTGCAAGGAAGTACCTTGGTCAGAGGAAGCTGCATAAATCAACACACACCAGCCAAGGACCAGCCTTCCTCTGCCCCGCAGAAAACAACTTGTGAGAAGGGCAACACCAGCAGCATGAGACAGGTGCTGTAAGAAACAGTCCATGTTCAGGCACTACAAGGGTCTGCAGGAAATACTATTTTATAAGTGTGCTATGTATCTTGAGACTGTTCACCTATGGTTTTCGGTTAAGAGTGACAGGCTTTTAAGGTATTACAGCATTTCTATGGTGGGCACGATGGAAGAGGAGTAACTAGGATGTTACACCTAAAAACGTAACTAGAGAGCTCTGCACAACTGACATGGTGTTTGTGGTTCAGACATTAAATTACAATTTGATTAACCTACTTAGTGAAGTTCATGATAGACATGACTTTGATGAAATTATTTTGCTGGGAACAAAAACTTCTTTAGACTACTTAAAAGACATAAGGATACTAAATATTGTTACAGTGATTTAATGAGTATTTGGTTTCACTGCGACACTGGAAAACCAAACAAGATAGTTTCAGTTTGAGCTTCAGTAAATTCTGATCAAAGGCTTTCAGTATTTTCAGTTTTATTTTAACAAATTTTGTCATTTTTGTATTGTTGAATTTTGATGAAATTATTAATGAAAAGTGTCTGTATTGTACAAAGTCTGTGTCGTGTTCTTTTTCTAACGCAGTGAGTGGATACCAGCTGGCAAGCCTGTCCTGCATGGCTCGCACAAGGACACATAGGGTTCCCTTCACAACTGGGATCACTGTACTTCCTCAGCCTATGCTAAGCAGTACCACGCTTCACACATCAGCCTTCCAGACTGCTCCTCTGCAGATAAAATACTCCTGTCTTTGTACCTCCCTCCTGTCCATCTGCAAAGCACTGGCCATGGGGTCACTTTGTTTTGTTCTAGCATTTGAATCTTTTTGCTTAGTTTGGGCCAGCAAGACCTCCAATTCCAACCGGTTCCTGCTGGCATACAGTGCATGCCTGTGCCTGTGGATCTTGGGGAGCAGCCGCTTTTCGACCATTACAGCCAAGGCCCCTTGTGCAGTAATTTGTTTCACAGTGCTGCGTGACAAGGACCGCGCAGCTCCGTTGACTGTTTTGGTAAGCATGGTCTCACCTGGAACCTCCAAACTCCAACACAGACAAAAGTAACTGAGGCAAAAGAAATACAGCAATTAGTAAAAGTAATTTCAGGAAACCTTTGTGGCAATTGAGAATGCCTTAAAAAAAAAAAAAAAAAAAAAAAAATT
>NW_010177607.1:52540-64075 GCF_000695765.1 Mesitornis unicolor
TTTTAGATAAAATTAGCAATTGTACAGAATACCTCCTTCATAGCCAGATGACAATGAGAAACAGGAAATCTCACTTACTTGCCTAAGTGAGAAAGGCTGGAGACCTTTAGAGTCTAACTTTAATTTCCAGTATTTTGTATTGCTCACTTTATGGAGCCAGAAATAGACAAGATACCCCGTAGTCTGAAGCAGTATTACAGGAAACATGCATTTTTCTTAATTTTAGGGAGGTGCTTGCCACATTTGTTTATGGAATCACTCATTCTGTTTACAGGGACATTAACTGCATGAGCATCATTTTTCCTCTCTGTGATTTTTATACACTGTGCACTCATTCTGAAAGTAAGTCAGTGGACGCTGTTTTATGCAGTTCAAGCCCAGCACTGCCACACAGTCATTGCGGCGCTTCCTACATGCATCAGTTATTGAAAGGGCTGACCCCAAAATAAAACGATGCAAATGACATTAGCACTCAAACTGAGTGCCGCTGTGGTGGGAGAAACGGGAAGGCATGAGTGCGTCTGCAGCACCACAACAGCAGCTGCAAAATCTTCTGTCAGGTCTGGGGAGGAGAAAGCAAGGCCAGGGCTGGCAGCTCAGAAAGGAGGAGACGGGGGACCAGGGGATACGGCATCATCACAGAGGAGAAACAGAAAGCAAAAGGCAGAAGGAGAGAAAATACGTGCTAAAACTTGAAGGAAACCAGAGTGAAAGAAACAGGTGTGGACAAGTAGATAAACTATGGGGGGGGGAACACTCAGTCATCATTCTTATTTTAAAAAAATAAAAGAGTAGCTGAGAAGGGAGGAGCAAGCCCACCCTTTAGCTAGGACACAGGAAAAGGTGAGAAGGAAGGTCAACATGAAAAATGGAAAAGGAAAGAGGGAAAAGGAGAAAAAAGATCAAGAAAAATGAGAAAATCGTGAAGCTTGCACCCCCCCAACTAAAGTTCTCCCTTGTCTTGTTTTTCTCTTGGCAAAAAAAAAAAAAAGCAGACTAAAGAAAGCAAAAGGATGATTACAGTCTCACAGTAAGGAGATAAAGGAGGGGAGCAAATTGGGTATCAGCCGTATTCATCAGCGGCTATGCAAGTGAGTAACTGAATCCAAGAACACTGCAATGCAAAAAGAACATTTGTTCAAGGAGGAAAACTTTCTGTCCAGCAGAATTCCTGAAATACTACTACAAGCCCACAACTCCGTCCCAAAAAACAGTAAATAAAACTTCTGTCTGAAACTTTTCCCACCATTCCAAGACAGTTGGTATTTAATCTAAATAACCTCCTGCTGAGTGTTGATCGCAGTCCGTAGTTCTGCAATCCAGCCTCATCACCACTCAGTCCAAATAGAGCTTTAATAAATACTCAGCTTAAATTCACTCAAATTCCAACTTGTTTAGAGTATGATCTCTATTTCCGAACCCACAACAGCTGAACTGAAAACTGGAACTTCTTGATATTTGGGAAATGCTGAATTTTTGTGTCAGGTCTCTAGCTTTAGGATTGTCATAAAGCCACTGCTGTTTGGTGTACCAGCCATTTTGGCTGGAAAAAATAGGATGTGTTTTCAAATATATGGTAAGTCTACAGTTATGGCCAGACTACAGTATTGAAAATGACTCGATGGTGAGTTCACTGTTACAGCACCGCAGGCAGGGGCAGTTTTCTGACTGCAAATATTGGTCTGCATTGTGGGAAACAGGGGAGGGAGACCAGAATTGTATTTCTTTCAGCTCAGGTTCTTCCCGCCTTGCTCCAAACCCTGCTTTTGCAACTGGCTTGCTTCTGCCCCTCGGTATTCATTTCAATGGCATAGGCACCTCACTGCCCGTTCTGTGCCTGCCTTGAATTCCACAGAGCCACCCGTCACAGCAAATCCTCACTGAACAATAATGGATTTATGGACATGCACAGGGGTCCAAACATGAGAAAATCAGATTTGTTCAAATCCAAACTCCATAGAAAACTGGAGCCTAAAAATCTGCAGGCACCATTTCTGGTTTCATGGGCATTTTTAAGCTCCCTAGAGACCCTACTGCCCTGCTGACAAGGTATTTTATTCCTCAAGGAAAAAAAATGAAGAATGCCTGTTTGGGAGCAAATGAGAAGGCCTCACCCAGTCCTCACTCAAATGCAAAGCACTTGCTGCTGCAAGAGAGCTGAGACCGCAGTTGCTCCTTCAGTCAGATACCTCATCCAAAATAGCCCCTTCCCACCTGCCAGATCCAATCAGCGACCCAGAAGAGGGCTTTTATGGAGTGTAGCTATCGCTTCCTCCTGCTTTAGATCCAGTGACCCAACGGTAACACCGCTCCCTGCTCCAACATCCCTGCACTGACTGACAGGGTCAGTCCTTGCTGGATGTCACTAAATCAACACCATTCCAGGGTCTTTTTCCGAAGGAGGAATACGCTCCCTCGGGTGACCTTCGGGGTTCACAAGAGCCTGACGCTGGAGCCTTGCGCCATCCATCACTCCATCAGGAGGGGACATTTGCCAAGGGTCAGAGTGGCACGGGACCGCTGTGAACTTCCTGCACCCCGCTTCCCCGCATACCGCGCCCCACTGCTCCCAGTGATTCATGTCTCCGAAGCAGGGAACAGAAGGTGAAGTCAATGAAGCTGCAGTGCGTGCGGCAGAGGTCAGGCCCGGGAGGGAATCCAGAGTGCACACACACACACATACACGAGAGACACAGAGAGAGGGCAAGCGTGTTTTCTATTAGCTGCCTGCTATAAATATTACCTTTCAGGTCAAATATTTTGTTTTGAAAATAGCCAAATCCAAGGACTGCTTCCACTCATCAATCTAAAAGGAGGGGAAAGAAATGTCAATGCTTTCTTCATCCAAAAACTAGCTCAAAACAAACAAGGTCACGGCTGCTTCATAGCTAACAGCGATGAGCAAATTCTATCGACTCCTCTTTTGTTCCTTTCCAAAGTAAGAGAAAAGCCAGATTTCTGATGCGTGGAAGGGCAGTTCCCTGGAGGAACAGTCCCTCATGAGAACTGTGATCTGAAGCGTCTATGCAGCAGATCTAGAACTGACCAAACTGATCTGTGATGTGAACATGCAACACAGCTAATGCTCTAGCACATGAAGATATTAAATCATATAACCAAAAGTAAAAGATGACAGGGTGGATTTATTTGCCAGGAGGTATGAATCTCCTTTGATTAACACCTTGTTTACAATTAATAATTGCCTTGTTTTAAAAAAAAAGTCAAACAATGCAAGCCTCCTTCACCTTACACATTGCTCTCTGAGAAATATGTGAGGAAAACCAACTGCTTGGCTGACAAATGACACCTAAGGCTTGATAAACAGCCCAGCTTCCCTCAACACAGCCCTCATCAGGGTTAGGAGGAGTCCCAGAGACACAAATCAAGACACTGCCTTCTGAATTCCCTGAGCCCGTCCTGTTTCGGTAGCTGTAACAACAGCTCACAGGTCCAGGAGCTCACTTGCTCCCCAGTGTGGGAACCACACTGGTCACCTTTTTCACTGGTGTATTCTCTCTCCATTTGCTGAGCAGATGATGGGGAGGAGGCCCATGTTACTACACTCACAGTCACGCAGAGTGATGAGAGTCTGGGCCTACAAGTATCTTGAGTTCGCAATTCTGATTTACAAGTCCCTGTTTGAAGACGATCCTTGGAGAGCTGATTTTTCACTCGTTTACATTATGTACTGAGCTGAGTTTTGTAAGGCAGTGTGTAAATGTCACAACATCAAAACCCAAAGCAACTCATTCCCTTTAAATACATTACCACCAGCTTCAGAGATACTTCTTTTTTTCATTCTGGCAGCCACAATAATATCCGATAACTCCTCATAGTGTATTTGTTATGGTCTGGTAAATACTCTGCAGTATGTTTTGAAAAATAAGAGCAAAGTAATAAAAAGAGACCATATTCCAGCCCAGGAGTAGAGAGCCCTACCTGCCATGCTAGCTCCGCCCCATGAGTCTGCAGGGTGGCAGGAGGGGGCTCTAGGCACCCCTCACCCATCACTTCCCATCCTTGTACTCGCCACAGCAAATGCAGAACCCGCAGCTCAGTGCTCAAGCTCCTTTCTGGAGTCCAAATATATGCATTTTCCTCGAATGCAGCCATGCTAGCAGTTACGCTGCATAGCCCTTAACTTACTGCTAAATCCCATTTTCTGCCATCTTTATAGACAGCCTGGATTCTGAAAGAAGTGAAAACCCTCTCAATACACGTGCCTGACCAGCTGCCCTAATGCAAGCGGTACCTATGCAGGAGCCGAGGATTTCTTGTGAAACTGGCCAACACCGTTTCATGGCTGAAGTACAAGGACCAACGATCCATGTAACAGCTAAATAACATTAATGTGACTGAAAGGATATTTCTTATCTAGCAGAATACCAAACCCCTTTTTTCCAAAACATAAAGCTACTTAAAAGGCAGTGGCAGCATGGAAAGAGAACAGCAGAAGGGCAGTGAGTTGGAGGCTCTTAGTTATTTCATCTTCCTACCATGTCCACTGTCTACAAAAGACACTATTGGAAGGCTTACCACATTCATGTCTCCATATCAATCTAATCCGTAAATAATGATGACTGAAAGAGGGGCACTGTCCTGTCTTACACTACCAGATCAGGTACACCAAAACTGGTTCCTTTACCATGACAAAATGCCTGGAAAAGGAGGAGTCCACAAGAGGAAAGCATGAAAGAGGAACCCTTAGGTACTTACTATGCATGTCTTGCCTTAGGCACAGAAACAGGTAGGAGCAGCAGTAGGGTGAAAGGCAATACTAATATTAAGAAGGGATATACATTCAGCAAAAGCATAAATTGCTGTATGTGAAGAAAGTGCCACACGTGCTGGGGACCACAGAGAGACACGGAGGCATCATCTGGCACCCGAGGTGTTGCTCTCTGAGCAGCAGCACTGAAGGTCCCTCTGCCTCCCCAGGCATCTCCAGTGGGTGCACATCTGCAATAAGCAGCTGCTATGCAATTGTTTATCGCTGTTACGGCTGCTCTGGTTTATGCACTGGAATGGGATTATCCTGGGTTTTTAGGTGATTGGGTTGGGATGATGACTAGCAGGCTGAGACTCAAGCCAGCCAAAACAGAGCTCACTCAAGAGGTGCAGAAGGCAGTGGGGGTGGAGACGACAGGAAGGATAAGCCTGTATCAGCCCTTCCACCCAACAGCACAGCCTTTTATACACAAATCAGGTTTGCAGCACAGAGGTCTTGGTAGACACAAAGCTGATACTACACTACAGCCACATCAAAGAGCCTCTGTTCTTTGCGCTTGGTAAAGAGCGTGCGACCTCTTATTTCAGATGTGGATTTCTGACATTTACCATATTCTGGTCACCTCAAGAACAGGCTCCTGTCGTGGCTTTACTTGCTCTGGTCCTTGAGATCACTCAGAAGCTGAAGTGAAATCCAACACTCAACAGCCTTTAAGTGTGGCTTTATGACTGCTTATGCATGAAGGTTTGCAGGTTGAATTCAACACAATGGTATGGGTTTTTAACTGTAAATGCTTTCAGTTTCCCTGAGATAATGTCTGCCTGTGCTGCCACAACAAAATTTAATGGTGCTATATGTCTACATAAGATTATCAATATGCAAGCAGCAGCATAATCTAAACGCTAATCTTTGATTTGTAAGCAGTTACTGGGGAGGGAGACTTCTCTTGATATGTCTTTTCTATTTTTATACTTTTCTTTCAATTCTTCCTCATTTTGCTTGGTTATTGAGACCATTTGCTTTATATTTCTTAGTAGAGGTAAATTTTACATTAAATATAACCAGGCAGAAGGAGGACTGCTAGTCTAAGCATCTCTGAAGTACTAATACACATGAACCTCTTATAAACTATTAGGCACCGAATACTGCAATTCAGTACTCTGAATTCAGTGATTATGCTCTATATACCCGTTACATACAAAAGTTACACTGTATGATCATACAATTTTCACAGTTCCCTCTACAGTGAGATGAGATGCAGTAAGATAACGGCTTCTCATACAAAAATCACACATAGGAATGATGCATATTTAAATATACAAAGCTGTATCACAGTCCCTAAGACACATCTCACTGTATAGGAAACTCAACATTTCTCCTCAATATAATATAGTATAGAAGATATTACCTCTACCACCATAAAATATTTTTTTATCTTTCCTATCATCATTCTAAAATGGAAAGTGAAAAAAACTGTTTTTCTGAGAGCTTTCCAAGACACACCAGTTTACAGTCTTCTGAAAAGTTCAGTGAATGTGCTCATAGAAACAAAGACCTCTGCAATGTTTTCAACATAAATGGTGCAGTTGGCGTATGAGGACCAGAAAGTGAGAAAGGAGTCAAAATTAACAGCTTTACTGAGATGTTCTCAATCGAGAAATGCTTGGGAAATGGGCTAAAATGCCAAGTAACTAAAGAAGTATCAAATTTATTTTTATTTTGCAAAGAAACAAGCTTTTGTAAAATAGATATGCAGTTTACTGTTAATTTTAATTTACTACCAGCTCTGAATGCACATTAAGTGTCTGCTTTTGCTGAGCTGACCAGTGCCGAGTGCAGCAGCATAAACAAGTTTACTTTTTCAAGTCAGGAGACATTCTGCTGCGTTGTTTCCCTTTATTTTTTTCAAAACTCTGGAAAGTTTGCTTCAGTAACTTCAAGTCACACTGAGATACCAGATGCTCTACTACTCAGATCCAAGAAAAGGACCTAGAAAAGGAGATGGAGGGGAGGAGGATGAGAATTCTCTCAAAATCAGTTAAGAAGGCAGGAGAGGCTTTTTTTCTGCACAGTGAAAAAGTTTTGTTTTGGGATTACTGAATAATGTTAAGCAATGTGAAACAAAACATGTCTCATCAAGGGTTCACAAAGAAAGACTGCGCATTTAAAAAAAATGTTTTATTTTGAAAGGGATACTCTGAGATGCTGTGCTTTGAGAATGACTAAAGAAATTAAAAGCGTAAAGTTTCAGCTGAAAACTCTCCAACTCGTAACCAGAACAACAAATTGAATTCATAACCAACCACGTTAATTGTTTTGCTTTCCAGAGCAGCACATTTTGGCAAACAAAATACTAGTCACGAAAACCTCTTTTACCCAACTCTATCTAAAGAGTACAGGGCTGTTTCTCAAACTGAAGGAGCAAAAGAGATGCTGTGCCTTGCCTCTCTGGTTGCCAAAGGAAGACGGTGCTCTGCAGAGCTCCAACCAACTGCACCTTATTTTCCCTCTACTCACTTTGAAGCTAGGATAGACAAGAGATAAGGGAGAGGCACGGAAATTCCCCAAAGGGGAGGAAGGCTGGAGGGAGAGGAAGCCCGCCGGGAATTTCCTTCACACGAGGTGGACTTCCTGGGAGCTGCACAGGCTGGGGCGTCTGCCAAAGCTGTATTCGGCGGTTGCAGCAGAACACTGCATCAGCTGAATTTCCGTGAAGGGGAACCGGTAGCGTCACTGCATCAAGGAGATCTGGTCTGTGATGTACTTCAGCCATATGTGTGCTATTAAGTTACCTAATGTTCCTGTGAACTGCTCGAATTATCTTCCCCCAGCAGCCTTAACATCCATAACTTCAAACTACTGGCCAGGTAACCTCACGGATCACGGCTGCTTCTTTATGTCTCTCTGCCTAAACACACACCACTTTCAGTACCAATTTTTAAAGCTCCACTTAAATTAGGAGTCATCTCCAGATTGAGAGCCGAGGACTATAATCACTTGCCTCCTATTTTTTTTTACCTGCTTTAATTTATGACAGGACATTACCACTACTCTTACTTTAGTACCTTTGTGAAAGATTATACAAAAAGAGTATCTTAAGTGTTTCAATTTTTGGTTTCATGCATTCCTTCTCCCCTAATGCCCAGCAGCACGGCACACCTTACAAAACCTGTGCTACTACTCAGTGTCTATTACACTTCCTCCTTTTACTTACTAGTTACCATCAGTTATTGGGAGCAGAGATTCATTATGCTGCTGAATAATTCTTAGGAACGTTATTTATCTTAGGGGGAAAAAACTTTATATTAAAAGTATATTGCTCCCTGTGTTAATGCTCTACAGGAGAATCTACCACTGCCACTTAAGTCACTCTTCACTTTCTTTACAAGTCTCCACAAAAATAACGAAAACAAAACCAAAAAACTAACACAAACTTAGATAAGTGTTTCAATATACTCTGTAAAGCTTTTTTATTTTGGGTTTTGGGGGAAGGAAAAAAGGGAAATTTGTTGCCTTTTTCCAATTCCTCAACTTCGTAACTGGCAGTGAGTAACTCCCGGATGGTTATTTCCACCTATCGTCTACTGTGGTGAAGCTGACACAGTAATTCCTAGCATACATTTGCTAGGAAAACCCCCACGATGTGTTAATTTTCATTATACAGTGCTAAAAGGATGTGCAACCGTGTCTAAGAAGCTTTCACCTAAAGTATATTATAGCTTCAAGAGTATCAATGATCCCACCCACCAAACCAGCACTTCAAACCAGTACATTTGACAGAAATTAGGCTGAGGATGCCATTAGAAGTGGTGTCAGTGCTGAGGTGTAACTCCCTGTGCCTGAGCTGGATATGTACCTCTCCTGCATTGGCAGCAGCATGGCATTGCTATAAAAAATACTTGCCTTTCCCATGTGCCTCTCAAGTCACAACTGCACCTGCACTTTTAAGCTCAGTTGAACAAATTATAGCAAATGTTTAAACCGCACATTTCCCATTTTGAGGACATAGTTATCACAGTACAAATCTGCTGCAGCTGAGGACTTCAGAGCCCACATCAGCACTCCATGATACCAATAAAAGTGAGAGGAATAAAAACCTTCACAGATTTTCAGCATATGAAGTTGTTGCAAGAGGTGCCAAAAGAATTAATTTCGAGCCAAACAGTTGGCTTGATGGCTCCGCTAATTACAGGCCAGGGCTGCCCCCGCTGCGCTGAAGAAGGCCAAGGCCTGTTGTCAGGCAGACAGATTGGCCACTGTTGCCCATTGCGACCACCACTGCTTGAGTGTAGACAGAGCCCGGGAAAGGAAACAGAAGAAGGCGGCATGTGCATAACCAAACAGGCTACCTTGCTGAAAAGAAACCCCCTGAAGCCACATTCTGCTTCATTAGCACATGAAAATAAGGTAATTGAATACTTCATTCTCCCGTCCAGAGCCAAGATCCATCACTCATGGAAATGGAGTTTTGATAAGGTGGGGTGTTTAAATGAGGCAGAAAGTCTTTGAGTGTGTGTTACTTTGTTTATCTGAGAGAAATCCCACTTAAATATAAGTGAAAAAGACATAAAAATCACTTTATCCTATGAATCACTGGAACACAACAAAGCTCCTGGGACAATAAAACTTAAACCCATTTCAACGTTATTTTGAGGACAGAAGGCATTATGCCTGTTAATGCATTTATTTTTGTATTAAAATCTACTTTCCTCTCTTGTTTGTTGCTTTTTTTTTCTCTTCTCTCCTCTCCTTGAACTCCATCTCACTAGCTATTTTTGCTGGTTTTTAACATCACATATATCAAGAGACAAAAAGTTACGCAATTGGCAGGACAAGGTATTTTGATCGGACTTTTGCTGTTACTTTTTAAAGTTATGCATGTTATACACTCAGGTTTGGGGGTTTTGTGTTTTTTTTTCCAACACTTCCGCTGATGAGCAAAACAAGAAAAGAAATTTAATAGAAGATTTACCATTCCCAATTCCAGACTCAGACAGTTTGTACTTTAGTCCCTTAGTCTTGTTTTAGGGAAAAACAAACAAACAAGCAAACAAACATGCAGCTCAACAGGGAAGATAAAAAATTCTGCTATTAAAAGGCAAAAACATAAAAGTGTTTTATCTTCTTTAGCAAGGTAAACAGCAACAAACACATTTTCTCCCACTGGCTGATCACCTTAAATGGCATCTCCTCTAGAAAAAAATATTTAAGTAAATACTGCAATAGGCTCCTTGCCTCAGTCAGAAATGCCTGCTTTGGTATTGCCAAGTCTTTTGCAGAAAGTGGGAATTACAGAGGCATAGAGCTGGAAAGATTGCACCCCTGTTCCTTGGGTGTAGGGTAAAGTGCTATACTTTCCTAGTTAGGAAATTGTTATACTGATATATTATGTCCAAACATAAAGAAAAACATGACAATACAGACCAGCTCTCAGTCACTGGCAACCACAAAGATTTTCGTAAACACCACCACCTCCCAGGCCCTTTCACAGTGATGCATAAAATGTCCCTAGCTTTTGTCTTGCTCTCTCATGTGCACAGACACGTGATAAAATGATTAAAAGGCTTTCTTGCTTAGAAGCGTGTAATAACCACAGTGCTAGAAAAGAGCTGCATTTTTACACCACTTTCGAGGTAACTAAACTGTGTCGGTGCTAGGGCTGTACTACCATTCTCTCTTGTCCAGGTTGCCTGCTGCCGATGGAACGTGTTGGCTCCTGTGAAAAGACGGTTCAGGGAGACACCCCTGCAGAAAAATATTAGACTTTCTGTGGCTTAGTCTGCAGGTTGAGGGTTGTAAGGTGGCTTATACATGAGCCAGCTCGAGAACCAGGGAGAAGGCAGGAACTGGAAGGAAAGAGAGAGCTTAAGCTGTTGTGGGCCTGCCGCTTCTGGGGCAATGCCACCTGGGCCAAATGACCGAAGACAGGCTGGATGTAACCTTAAGGGCTGGGGCAGGGTCCAGCAGGTAAACATTTCACCACTCCTGCTCATAGCCAGTGTAACGGTGGGAAAATTAAACAGGTTAGCATCTGAAGGCAAACATCCTTCAGACTGAAGCTCCAGGAAGTGATCTTTAAGGTAACTAGGGGCTACCATGTAGCTTTGAAATACATACAGCAGCACCACCTTAAAGTCAAGTCACTATTTCGTAGTTTGCCAACCCAAAATTAGAGGGCTGACACAGCAAGCATCCAGTACCACCAGCTGACAAGCTTTCCAGAGAAGCAGTCAGCAAGCCAAGGAGAAACTGTGCTGAAGGCTTTACTGAGAGGGAATTCCAATGGCCTGGCCTAGGGAGCCGCGCAGCACGTGCTGCAGTTGCACCACAGCTGCCATAGGCAACGGCAAGGCTGGTACACCTTTTTTGTGCTGGTGGCTGAATAGGCCTTCTAAGCAAAATTAGCCGGCCACAAATTACCACCCCCTTTAGTGCCTGACAACAGAAAGCAAAAATAAAATAAAACCATGTGGCTGAGGGTTATGTGAAATGGTGTCACAGGCCTTACTGCATATTTTCCCTACCCTTCGACTGGGAGAACACACTGTGAAAACTGTGCAACTAAAGCAAACATTTGCAAATTGTACCCAGCTTGTGATTTTCTGTGGAATAAATCTGGATAAAGCGAAACAAGGACTCGATCTGACTCTCTATCTCAGAAAGACTATCTTAAATCAAACTGTCTGAACAACAGTCTTTATCGCCTAGTAAGATACTGATTTCCCAGGCCTGAGTACAGTAAGCAAACAATGTGCCCCAGGAATTCATCCAGAGCAAACTGGAGCTGCAGAGTCCACAGGGAAAGA
>NW_010177607.1:64106-74394 GCF_000695765.1 Mesitornis unicolor
TATTATCAAAGCACTAATAACTTTCCACAACGTGTTGAGAAAAGATTGCAAGAGGTCTTACGCACATTGAGCACAGACAGCAAACTAAACTCTTGATGACCACAGTTACCCAACACCCATGGCTTACTATTTCTTACCAAACGTGCCCCAAAATCAGACACAGGAGTAGTTTCCCTTAGGCCACGTCTACACTCAGATTTCCATGCAGAATTCTCACAGTGCTGCCGCTGGCTTCATTGAGCCAATGGAAAATTCTTCCTGAAATTCCCTGTTGCCGACAAAGACCCAGCGCTGAAGCAACATGATAAATCACATCACAAGCTGCCAAGATGTCTATCAAGACCAAAATGTTAATGCAACAGAAGCAGAAAACCACTGAAGACTTTAGAGAGGGTAGTTTTGACTCTCATGTAGAACACCTTTGTTACATAGAAATCATGTAACAGGTCACAAAAGCAAGCAAAAATTTTGATGCTAAAAGTCTCCCTACCTTAACAAACTTTTTAAAAGCTAGTATTTATGATTTAAGCAAAGTTTGTTAAAGAAGATGAGAATTCCTGCCAGGTGTAATAGCATACAGTATTATGACACAAATATCTACAAGCACAAGTCCCACATATCCTACATAAAAATAAAGGAAGCATAGTACTATTTATACTGGATATCTAAAATTAAATCTAAATATTTTCTCTTTTTTAAAAAAATCGTGCTTGACAATAGAAGATGATTTAACAAGTGTCATTGTTTCTCCCAGGTGTAATCATCTTTTTCATCTGCCCATGTGAGAGAAGAAAAGCCGTTTAATGAGCAGGCTGAAAGTGATGATTAATTAAACAACTTCCAGGGCCTGGGGGATCCTCCTCCATTTGGGATACATTTCCTTTAGCTGTAAGCAAACTGAAAGGCAGGAGACAGACTCTTCAGCTTATTGTTTTAGCTGCCATGTAGTTGTAAAGGGTCGAAGATGCTTAAGCCGGTATGTGTTTGTAAAGAGTTGAAGATGTTTCTCAGCTTACTTGTCAGCCTTTCTGGCATTAGTCATCCAGGAGTAACACTTGCTGGCTCAAAACACAATGTTGGGGCTTTTTTTAAGCACTTGTGACAATATTTCAGAGCTGTCCAATGCAAGATTTGGTATCAGTTTTGACACTTCAGTGGCAGCACTTGCTGATAGTATTTCTTCTGATCACCGAGGCCCAAACCTGCTGCTCTTTTAACTGAATATCCATATGCGCTAAGTGAACCCCTGAAAGTAAGACACCTCATTGAAGCAGGCTCATGACTGGTTTTCTAGTGAAAACTTGCAAACAAGGAGCAAGACGACAGGTCAGAGTTGGTGAGACTCGTGCCCCCTTTCCCTTTTTCTTACCACAACACCTAGGGGACCTTTGATCTGGATGTCAGCAGTGAAAATACACAAACAGATACTCTCTTATTATATGCTCACAGGTGTACATTCCTAAAACTGTTACATTCCATTACTTTCAGCTGTGCTGGAAAACAATGCCTTCAGAAGTTGACCCCTTCTCTCCTCAGATTGCACTGGTATCCAAGTACAAAGCATCCCAGCGAGCACGGTATTGGAAACACCGGCAATGATCACGCCAACAGATTCAAGCAGCACACATAAGGACAGGGCCGAAATGTTGGCTGAGGTACGTTCGTGTTAGTCCCACTTGACAGCTCACAGAGAAAAGGTGCTTCTCATGCTCTGCAAGAACCCTTCTCAGCCAGGCAGCTCCAGTTTTGATGTGTTTTGAAGGCTGAATTTTAGGCTAACCTGACTTGATTTTGCCAGTGCAGCAAGAATTAGAAATCTTGTTAAAACAGATACAGCCCCTGTGGATGCTCATATCACTCCCCATAACAGCATGCAACTGATCACTTGTTTGGGCTGAGGCCACTGAATGTAAAGCACATCCTATCCTTGTAGAAATAATGTTCCTACTTTTTGAAAATCAGTCTCCGGCTTTGGCAGCTTAACACAGGAGGCAGTGCTCTTTTCCTGTTAAAAATACACCAGCGTACTTCAGTAATTGTCAAGAAGGAAAAAAGGGTGATGAATTTTCCCATTTTTCTCTCCGACTGTTCTGCGCAGTGTTTATCAGCAGGCTGCTGCTGCATCTCCTTTTGTTAGAAAATTAAAAGTTGAACTGCAAGCATAAAAGCCACCACGAACCATGCAATAACCTTCAGGCATTTTAAGAGCAGCAGAGGTTAGAAGGGCAGCTCCTGACTCTAAACAGCACCTATTGTTTCTCTTTCTTCTTGAATAACAAAAGCAGAGCTGAAAGCTATTTACCTGGTTTTACCTCAGTCAGATCTCATTTCCCGCTTTATTTTCAGTGGATGATCTTATCAAATAGTGTCACTTCTAACAATTACTTTGATCGAATGTATTTCTTCTGTGTGGTTTTGTTTTAATTCATTAGTACTATAGTGGATAACTCAGCATACAAAGTCACGGCAGAAAGGCACTCAGAAGACTTCAGGATTGTGTTCATGCATATTTAAATTGCAGGTTAGTAAGCTTTCATTTTGCAATCACGAGGGCCAGCTTACAGTACAGGCTCTGATCTTGCAAACACTCCCACGCCAACAACTTTCTGTCTGCGCCGTCCCATGCGTTCCCCTCCCGCTGCAATCGGACCCACAGAGCTGGACACTCCGCTTGCGCAAACACGACTGCAGAGCATGGGTGGAAGGGGAAAACTCCCGACCCGCCAAACTTTCGGGTGTTCTGCTACTCAGTGCAGCGTGTCCAATATATTACTCAAATTGTTTATGATGCAGAAGCAACAAAAAAAAAAAGTTTGATTTCAAAACAAAAACCTTACATGAGCAGGCATCATGCAGAGTTTTTGTGACCAGCCTGGAGTGATCTGTAGTTAATATATAAAATCCTCTGAGATCTAGCCTTAAAAAATCCTCACTACAGACAAAAGCAATCCACAATATGTAATTTCTTTCATTGTTATACAGTATTTATAAAACTAAAAAAAAAAAAATATCTTTTGGGCGTGTTTTTAGGAACAAAGTTCACACAAAAGCAATCGTTTTCTAGCTTCATTGATCTTCACTTTAAAAGTTTTCTTTTTTAATTTCTCTAAATCACTTCTCAACATCCACCTCTTGACTTTTGTACACTTCTGCAATTTCATTTAAAAGAAAAAAATACTTGAAAATACATAACAGAAATCACTCTCCAGTTCGTAAGTTGCTGTTAAAATCTTAAAGAACTGGAGAAATTATTTTATTTTAGCTATAAATTAAATGCCAATGAAGTATTTGCAACCCTAAAAAAAAAAAACAGACATAGCAAACTACAGTGCAAATCCTTCATCATTAGCTGGAGTTTATAAATACCATACATAAGTTTAAGAAAACTTACTAAAATTGTGAAATAACAGGACATCCCTCTCCTATGAAAGCATCTTATAAAACTGTATTTTCAGGAAATTCTTGGATAAAAATCTAGAAGTTAACTTCCCTTACCATAGCATGCTATCTATGAAACCAGACTTTTTTGAATGTTACATTAGCAGGACCAGGTTCTCCAGTTAGTATTATAGGAGACCCTCAGCTGCTGCAAACTGCCATAACTCAACTGCAGCTGATGTCCCACCAGGACTAATTTGAGACCTGCAAAGTGTTTCTGACAATAAAATAGATTTTTAAAAAAGACTGAAAACACATCTTCTTGCACAAGCTGAAAGTATATTGAAGATATACACATTTTTTAAATGGCTCTTACAGCCTTACAGTCAAATTTAGAATTGTTAGATTTTTTCCACTTTCTGCAAAGACTGTATCACTGATAGAAAATAAAATTAAGACAGGCTCCGAAATGTTCTTTACTTTTTTGGCATCAACTCCTGCCCTTTTGCAACCTCATTTCCATCCAAATTTTTTCCTAACTACAAACAAAAAGGAAATCGATATCTGAGTGCCTGTAAGAACTAAAATTATTGCATATATTATTGATTTTCTATGTATCTTTATTGAATCACTTGAAATGTTGTAATTACATATATTTCCCTCTTTAATGAAATGTTGGTGAAAGGTTTAGTTGCTACAGTCCTTTATAGCTCTGGAAGAACTGGCATGCTGGAAAGAGGAAAGTAACTTTCCAGTCAGTTCAAAGGAAATGGAGAATGCTCATTTCCACTTGCAGAATCCACTCTTTATCAGGCTCTACAGACATTTCTGTGTGACCTTCTGCAGTGCAGCATCTGGGCACAATATTTCCATCTTATTACTTTTTTCACTGAAGATATTATTAGTTTGTAAAGCTCAGGAAAAACTGGGTATAGGGTGAGAAGGCGTCTGAGCAAAAATGTATGATTAGGCAGTTAATCACGTTCTCCTCATAGCTGCTCTGTGTGAGTTTGTGTGTGTTAGGATTTATGATTTCTCTGTTGCTTCCAAATCTGAACACACACGCACACACACACTCTCTCTCACAAACTCACAAATATCCCATCTTTCTTCAAAACCATCTAACACACAATTACTTTTCTGCTTTACCTAACAAAGCAAGTTTTGTTAGAAGTATTTATGCTGAAATTCTAAAACTGGTAATATACCTCCATGGGATAGAGCAAGATTTAGCTGAACTTTTGAAAATGAGTGGCTCTCTACTGAAACAGTTTTCCCATGTTTAACAGAAACTAGTACACTAACACTGCCTTCAAAAATGTTTATTAGAGATGTGGAAGATAAAGAAAATTCGTAATTGCCCGTTTACTGCCCAAATATCACTTGAGTCTTTCCACCACACAAGATGTACACACTCAGCATTTTCAATTACTTCATATGGATGATGTAGTTTAATAACTAAAGCATTAAGACACTTGGCAGACACAAAATTATTCTGGGAAACAGACGTGGGGGGCAATGTTTCTAAACTTCACACGACACAAATTGCTAATGAGAGGGTTACTAACAGCAGTATTTAGGAACCTTTAATCACAAATACAGTGTGATCAGGAAGCTATTTACAATACACCTGCATCTGGCAAGCTAGACAAGGCTGGAGTGTTTCTGAATATACTGACACTCCTCTTCAGGTCTGATTTTGAGGAGGACAGCTACCTTCGCAGGCTTCAAGGGGAGACCAGAGCATATATAACTAATAAAGCATACATACATCACCACAGAAAAGAAAAGCCACCAAAAGCTTAAAGGAGGAAGAAAGTAAGGAAATGTTATCCCATCTTCATTCCACACTTCTGGAATGTGGGCAGATCATAGTAAAAGTTTAAGTGGCAAGAAGATTAAAGGAAAACAGTTAAAGCCAAAAAGGACACTCACATCATCTGGTGTAAGTCAGCTGTGTCTCTACAGACTTCAGTGGAGATACACTGATTTACGCCAGTTGATGTTTTGGCCCGACGGCTCCACAGAAGATGCTATCGATTAAATGTGTGTTCTATTTCGATTAAAAGCTTCTCTTGCCGTCACAGCACATCTTGCCCCAGCTGGAAGCCACTCTGGCATTTTTCTTTTTGCTAGAAAGTACCCTACAGGCAAATTCCAAATTAATAATAATTTTTTTTTAAGAAAGCCTACATAAATTGTCAACTACTGTTTGTTATTATTTATCATTTTCTGGCACACACAGACATGCCAGGCACTTAACAGAAAATACTTCGAAGGCAATTCCCTGCCCTGCAGAGCTTAAGAGACAAGAGCTGCAAACACAGGGCACCTCTTTACCAGAAACTATTCCAATTCCTACAGTGGCATTCCTTACAGTAGTTAAGATTTGCTTATTATGCATGCTAGCAATTGCAAGTTTTATGTGATGAACATTACAAACAGGGGAAGATAAAAGAAAAATATTATTTTAGAGATAAATAGTTCAGATGCCCTGTATCTGTAAATCTTTCTGAATCTGAACACTTTTTTCTGTGCATTTAACATATCCAGTTTTCACAAAAAAAACCCCAAACTCAAGTCTTCAAGGCCTTATCTTTCAAAATGTCTTTATGCAAGTCCATGATGTTTAGTGTGCAGTTTCTAATGAGATATACTGCTAATTAAGAGATCCCCAGCATTGGTTTTAGTAAGAAAGAGGAATTGGGGAATGGAGGCGACAATTCTTGAGGAGCAACACCCATATGGTTTCAAGCACAGCCACCCAGCCCTGCATGGAGCAGCACAACTGCAAACCCTGACAAGCCTTCTGGCTCAGCCTTCAAAGCAAAAAGAAAAGTGGAACATGAGGCCAACTGTGGAAGTGAAAGAGCTACCAGGTTTGAGGAGGGCTGCAGGGAAAACACTCGTAAATTACAGCTTTACCACCAAGATCACTTGTAACTTCACATCCCGAGTATTGGAAAGCCACTATCACAATTCCAGAACATCCAAAAAGGAGGAGTGACCTATCAGCTATCAAAAATGTTCCTAGAAATACTGTGCCTTCACATCATCAAGTATCTTACCAAATGTTACTTGGAACCAACACTAGTAAATATTTAGTTTTAATGAATAGGGCAGATCCATGCTGTCAAGGAATGAAACTAACAGCTAATATGTAGTGACTATATACAAAAAGGCACATTCCCTTCTTTGCCCCATTCTCTGGGCCATAGGAGTTTCATGATAAGATTTCAGTGCTATCTCAGGTTGTGTCTTTCACTGTTACAAAAGCTAACACTTAAAATAACTTTTGTTGTGGCTATCGTACAATTGGTGACAGAAAGCGAAAAAAGCCTGTCAGACCTTCCTTTGTACAAGACTTTTAGGAAAGTAATTGATAATTTTTATTATTTGTCTGTTGTTACCTTTTAAGACATAGGTAGAGTCTAGTTAGTTTTCACTAGTCTTAAAGGAATGGCTTTTTCAAACAAAGCCACAAGCAATCAAACCTGTGACATTGGACAATCTTATTCGCATATTAATTCTAAAAAAATACAATCTTGGCCATTAAGACAAGCATTTCCAAACTTATCAATTAAGTACACAGCACTCTTTCAGTCAGTCACAAGACATGAAACATTATTATTAAGTGCTTTAGCAAGCCATTAACAGCCGCTGAGAACATAAACATTTCTACAGCTTTTGTCAAGATTTAGCAGGTTTGGTAATCAGGAAGATGAGATCTGGCAAGGATATTTTTAGGATAAAAAATATCTTTTAAAAAATCATAAACTAACCAATCATATATACACTTTGCAGTTGAACTGTCAATTGTACTACTCTGCCTCTTCTTCTGTAGTTTCATATTATGTCCTAATCTTTTCATTCTACACAAGGAAAAATCAGTATGATTACTAGAGGTACTCAAAAAACCTTAAAACCCCCACTGTGAAACAGCTTACTGTTTGCCAGAGTGCACACTTCTGAAATTATATTAGCTGCTTTTTAAAGGTTACCTATTTCAAATTGAAAGTGATGGAATAATCATTTTCACTTCCACCCAAAATGCTTTACAGGAATTAAGAGTGTCTGAATGTTAGACATATTATACAGGCTTCCTTACTTTATGTTAAATTATTTCCTCTTTTGAAGTGTTTGATAAGTATTCATTTGAAGGATGCAGTGTCCCATATAAAATTATTACTACAGAAATACTTAAGAAAATTACACTGCTAGTAGTAGAATCCATGGGAACACTGTAGCATTACAAATTATTTCAGATAATCTTACTGGCTCTTATTTGCCTTAAAGAAAACATATATTCAGAGGAGACAGTTATATTTTGCTAATTCTTACAGTTCATCTGAAATGAGCATTTAGTATCAATCAGAGCAAGACGGAATTCATCTGAACAGGCGAGCTAGGACTCAAGTTAATTTGTCATCCACGATTATCACTTGGAAGTTCACTGAGTTTATTAAAGACTACTGTGTGATAAGGACAATACAGACACTATTAACCATGTCATTTAAATTGCTTGAGTTGGCATCATGCCCAAGTCCTTCAGATCAGTATATCAACACACTTGTTGCTGGCAGGGATTCATTTAAGGGGGGGGAGAGGAACTCCCTCAGAACTGAGTGTGCTGTACAGCTTTCTACAGTAACTTGTGAGAATAAAGCAGTATTATTCAGCCTTTGTATTTCTGATTCCTAGAGAATGACAAAATAATGACAATCAAGTGAAAGATTGTTCTTCCTAAGGAAAAAAAAAGAGAAAGTATTTTTTCCAATTTTAATTTGAAAATACTTGAATTTGCATACTGAACAACTTATTCTGCTTGTAACTGCAACACCAACAAACTAACAAAGACACCCTCTCCAATCAATTGCTCTGTCAAATGTTATGATTCCGTATCTCTCCCACCCTTGCCTCCTCCTCAAGATCTCCTGCTTTCACTTCATTAAGCCTGTAAGAAGGAGAAAAGTTCTGGCTGCCAGTCACAGCTTATTATCAGAAGTAGTAAGAGTAATTTTATTTCACTTCAGACAGGAGTCATGCCACAAAGTAATATAACAACCCATTTGGGAAAACTGCAATTCAGGAGGTTCAAGGATTTTTTTTTTCCCCTCAGTTCATACCAAAATTAATACTAACATCTTTGTTGGAAACAACCTACATCTTAAGTTAGGCATATTACTTCCACGTGTAGAAAAGTCGGAACAGAAACTTTTCATTGTATTCTTCATCTCCTGTTTTCCTAAGCCTTGTCCTGGTTAAGAAAAGAAAGGGTATCCCTTTTTTTGGAAGGGAGGAATTCATCAGCTTAACAAGCATCTCAGTGCGTTAAAAGCAGCTGACTGGTTCGCTAAAAAATGCTGTGCTTCCCAATATCCACGCCGCGGCCAGCAACAGCTCGGCAACTCACTTCCCTGGAACGCAGAGCACACGTGTGCCGGTGCTGCGGGCCTGAGCGCCATGACAAATACTCAGGTAGTCCCACAGTACGTGGCCCGAAGGATATAATCGCTGAGGGAAAAGGCTCTCTTACCTTCCACAAATCGTCCTCCACGGCCTTCAAGTGAATGATCTGGAAAACACAAAACCAAAACCCCCTGAAGTAACAGCACAACCCGCAGCCAGCCCCGCTGCTTTGCCTCTCCCCTCACCACCCCCCCCAGACCACTTTCCCACCGCTTGCACTACAAACAGCAACTTTCCCGTGGCATTTATTTTTTACTGGTGAGCCATAAAATCGCCTGCTTGTCCAATTAATGTGAGCATCATCGTTTTCATTTACCTTTGACCATCTCCAGGGAAGGAAAGCGGAATAGGGGGGAAAAAGAAAAGCAAATGCATAAAAGAAGCTCCAGAAACACGAGTTTCAACTCATTTACGATCCCAGATAAAGGTTAATAGTTAAACTCCTTCCTCTCCCTCCCACCCTCCCAATTATTGATGCCCTTCAAGAAATGAAATGTTTTTTTGTTCTCGTTTACCAGAGGCTAGACAAACTGTCAACATCTCCACTTTATTTACGGGTTGAGCAAGAGCAGTTCCTCAAATATCAACATTTTTTACGTTAATCCTGGAGAGAATCCACTTCTCTAAAACTACAAAATTTGCCAACTTCTGTACAATTTATTTTTAACGAACGAGAGCTCTGAGCTACACTCTCTACCCTCAGAAGAGAGGAAGGGGGACAGAGCGGCTCCACTCTATCAACTTTAAAGCCCTTTTCCCCTCCTTCCCACACCACTGAACCCCTAGTCACTCTCCATCCCACCACCCCCTCCTACCCCAAAAAAATCTCTCCCTTCCTGATCCCCCACCTGCTCCACGTCCAGTGGGATTTCAAGGGAGGAAACGAAATCTGCCAAGTGGTTCCTTTCGGGCGATTTCTTCGACCCGTCTGGAGGTTTAAACCTGAAAAACAAACACCTCTATTGAATGCAAACTAAGCTTTGGGGGTTGCCAAGTTAATTCCGCGGCAGACAGCTACTCTCAGTGTCTGGTTACACAAACATACCTACATACAGGTTGGAGGAGAGTCCCTTAGAAACCAAAGGCGGGGTGGGTGAGAGGGGAGAGAAAAAATAAATCAAAATAGGCACAGAGGTTTGAGGGGGGGATTGACCAGGCTGGAGAGAGGGAAGACACGCAGCAGGAGACAGGTTTATCCGGGAAGGGACAGGGACAGTTAAAGTAAGGGGCAACTCGAGAAGGACAGAGACCCCAGAGGTCCCTGCTGGGGATGGGGGGTGAAGGGAAGGGGTGTCCTTTTGGGTGGCGGTGATAACAAGTTTTTATACACAGCCTAAATAAAACAAAGGAAGGCACAAACCCTGCCGGCCGCGGCAGCGGGGGTGAGAAGCGGGCGGCGGCAGAGCGGGGGACGGGGGGCCCAGCATCGGGTGTAACTGCG